>NW_025728287.1:5870207-5920190 GCF_021461385.2 Schistocerca piceifrons
ATTGCCGTATCCCGAAAGAAAATCCTGTCGTTTCCATAGAAACGTTACTCGATTTAGAAGGAGAAGTCATAGAACCCACAATATTTCATAGCGACGCAATTTCCGAGTGAATTCTTCAATGAGTGGGGGGTGAGGGATGCAGTACAGAAGGATTAGTGGATCGCAAATGAGATTGTCGTATCCCAAAAGAAAATTCTGTCGTTTCCATAGAAACGTTACTCGATTTAGAAGGAAATGTCTTAGAACACACAGTATTTCATAGCGACGCAATTTCCGTGTGATTTCGTCAATGTGTGGGAGTGAGGGATGCAGTAAAGTAGGATTAGTGGATCGGAAATGAGATTGTCGTATCCCAAAAGAAAAATCCTGTCGTTTCCATAGAAACGTTACTCGATTTAGAAGTAGAAGTCATAGAACCCAAAGTATTTCATAGCGACAAGATTTCTGTGTTAATTCGTCAATGTGAGGGAGCTAGGGATGCAATAAAGAAGGAATAGTGCATCGAGAAGGAGATACTCGTATCGCAAAAGAAAAGCGAGTCGTTTCCATAGAAACGATACTCGATTTAAAAGGAGAAGTCATAGAACCCATAGTATTTCATTGCGACGCAATTGCTGTGTTAAATCGTCAATGTGGGGGAGTGTGGGATGCAGTAATGAAGGATCAGTGGATTGGAAATGTGATTGTCGTATCCCAAAAGAAAATCCTGTCGTTTCCATAGAAACGTTACTCGATTTAGAAGAAAATGTCTTAGAACCCATAGTATTTCATAGCGACGCAATTTCCGTGTGAATTCGTCAATGTGTGCGAGTGAGGGGATGCAGTAAAGAAGGATTAGTGGATCGGAAATGTGATTGTCGTATCCCAAAAGAAAGTCCTGTCGTTTCCATAGAAACGTTACTCGATTTAGAAGGAGAAGTCATAGAACCCATAGTATTTAATAGCGACGCAAAATCCGTGTGAATTCGTCAATGAGTGGGAGTGAGGGATGCAGTAAAGAAGGATTAGTGGATCGATATGAGATTGTCGTAACCCAAAAGAAAGTCCTGTCGTTTCCATAGAAACGTTACCCGATTTAGAAGAAAATGTCCTAGAACACATAGTATTTTCATAGCGTCGCAATTTCCGTGTGAATTCGTTAATGAGTGGGAGTGAGGGATGCAGTAAAGAAGGATTAGTGGACCGGAAATGAGATTGTCGTATCCCAAAAGAAAATCCTGTCGTTTCCATAGAAACGTTACTCGAGTTAGAAGGAGAAGTCATAGAGAACACATAGTATTTCATAGCGACGCAATTTCCGTGTGAATTCGTCTATGTGTGGGAGTGAGGGATGCAGTAAAAAAGGATTACTGGTTCGGAAATGAGATTGTCGTATCCCAAAAGAAATTCCTGTCGTTTCCATAGAAACGTTACTCGATTTAGAAGGAGAAGTAATAGAACCCATAGTATTTCATAGCGGACCGCAATTTTCCGTGTGAAATTCGTCAATGTTGTGGGAGTGATGGATGCAGTAAAGAAGGATTAGTGAATCGGAAATGAGATTGTCGTATCCCGAAAGAAAATCCTGTCGTTTCCATAGAAACGTTACTCGATTTAGAAGGAGAAGTCATAGAACCCCATAGTATTTCATAGCGACGCAATTTCCGTGTGAATTCGTCAATGTGTGGGAGTGAGGGGTGCAGTAAAGAAGGATTAGTGGATCGGAAATGTGATTGTCGTATCCCAAAAGAAAATCCTGTCGTTTCCATAGAAACGTTACTCGGACTTTGAGGAAATGTCTTAGAAACGCATAGTACTTCATAGCGACGCAATTTCCGTGTGAATTCGTCAATGAGTGGGAGTGAGGGATGCAGTTAAGAAGGCTTAGTGGATCGGAAATGAGATTGTCGTATCCCGAAAGAAAATCCTGTCGTTTCCATAGAAACGTTACTCGATTTAGAAGGAGAAGTCATAGAACCCACAGTATTTCATAGCGACGCAATTTCCGTGTGAATTCGTGAATGAGTGGGAGTGAGGGATGCAGTAAAGAAGGATTAGTGGATCGCAAATGAGATTGTCGTATCCCAAAAGAAAATTCTGTCGTTTCCATAGAAACGTTACTCGATTTGGAAGGAAATGTCTTAGAACACATAGTATTTCATAGCGACGCAATTTCCGTGTAATTTCGTCAATGTGTGGGAGTGAGGGATGCAGTAAAGTAGGATTAGTGGAACGGAAAGGAGATTGTCGTATCCCAAAAGAAAATCCTGTCGTTTCCATAGAAACGTTACTCGATTTAGAAGTACAAGTCATAGAACCCAAAGTATTTCATAGCGACAAGATTTCTGTGTTAATTCGTCAATGTGAGGGAGCTAGGGATGCAATAAAGAAGGAATAGTGCATCGAGAAGGAGATACTCGTATCGCAAAAGAAAAGCCAGTCGTTTCCATAGAAACGATAATCGATTTAGAAGGAGAAGTCATAGAACCCATAGTCTTTCATTGCGACGCAATTGCTGTGTTAATTCGTCAAAGTGTGGGAGTGAAGGATGCAGTAAAGAAGGATTAGTGGATCGGAAATGAGATTGTCGTATCCCAAAAGAAAATCCTGTCGTTTCCATAGAAACGTTACCCGATTTAGAAGAAAATGTCATAGAACCCATAGTATATCATAGCGACGCAATTTCCGTGTGAATTCGTCAATGAGTGGGAGTGAGGGATGCAGTGAAGAAGGATTAGTGGATCGGAAATGAGATTGTCGTATCCCAAAAGAAAATCCGGTCGTTTCCATAGAAACGTTACTCGATATAGAAGGAAATGTCTTAGAACACATAGTATTTCATAGCGACGCAATTTCCGTGTGAATTCGTCAATGTGTGGGAGTGAGGGATGCAGTAAAGAAGGATTAGTGGATCGGAAATGAGATTGTCGTATCCCAAAAGAAAATCCTGTCGTTTCCATGGAAACGTTACTCGATTTAGAAGGAGAAGTCATAGAACCCATAGTATTTCATAGCGACGCAATTTCCGTGTGAATTCGTCAATGAGAGGGAGTGAGGGATGCAGTAAAGAAGGATTAGTGGATCGGATATTTGATTGTCGTATTCCAAAAGAAAATCCTGTCGTTTAGATAGAAACGTTACTCGATTTAGAAGGAAATGTCTTAGAACACATATTATTTCATAGCGACGCAATTTCCGTGTGAATTCGTCAATGAGTGTGAGTGAGGGATGCAGTAAAGAATGATTAGTGGATCGGAAATGACATTGTCGTATCCCAAAAGAAAATCCGGTCGTTTCCGTAGAAACGTTACTCGATTTAGAAGGAGAAGTCATAGAACCCATGGTATTTCATAGCGACGCAATTTCCGTGTGAATTCGTCAATGAGTATGAGTGAGGGATGAAGTAAAGAATAATTAGTGGATCGGAAATGTGATTGTCGTATCCCAAAAGAAAATCCTGTCGTTTCCATAGAAACGTTACTCGATTTAGAAAGAAATGTCTTAGAACACATAGTATTTCATAGCGACGCAATTTCCCTATGAATTCGTCAATGTGTGGGAGTCAGGGATGCAGTAAAGAAGGCTTAGTGGATCGAAAATGTGATTGTTGTATCCCAAAAGAAAATCCTGTCTTTCCATAGAAACGTTACTCGATTTAGAAGGAGAAGTCTTAGAACACATTGTATTTCATAGCGACGCAATTTCGGTGTGAATTCGTCAAGGAGTGGGAGTGAGGGATGCAGTAAAGAAGGATTAGTGGATCGGAAATGAGATTGTCGTATCCCAAAAGAAAATCCTGTCGTTTCCATAGAAACGTTACTCGATTTAGAAGGTGAAGTCATAGAACCCATAGTATTTCATAGCGACGCAATTTCCGTGTGAATTCATCAATGAGTGGGAGTGAGTGATGCAGTAAAGAAGGATTAGTGGTTCGGAAATGAGATTGTCGTATCCCAAAAGAAAATCCTGTCGTTTCCATAGAAACGTTACTCGATTTAGAAGGAATTGTCATAGAACCCATAGTATTTCATAGCGACGCAATTTCCGTGTGAATTCGTCAATGAGTGGGAGTGAGGGATGCAGTAAAGAAGGATTAGTGGATCGGAAATGAGTTTGTCGTATCCCAAAAGAAAATCGTGTCGTTTCCATAGAAACGTTACTCGATTTAGAAGTAGAAGTCATAGAACCCAAAGTATTTCATAGCGACAAGATTTCAGTGTTAATTCGTCAATGTGAGGGAGCTAGGGATGCTATAAAGAAGGAATAGTGCATCGAGAAGGAGATACTCGTATCGCAAAAGAAAAGCCAGTCGTTTCCATAGAAACGATATTCGATTTAGAAGGAGAAGACATAGAACCCATTGTATTTCATTGCGACGCAATTGCTGTGTTAATTCGTCAATGTGTGGGAGTAAGGGATGCAGTAAAGAATGATTAGTGGATCGGAAATGAGATTGTCGTATCCCAAAAGAAAATCCTGTCGTTGCCATAGAAACGTTACTCGATTTAGAAGAAAATGTCATAGAACCCATAGTATATCATAGCGACGCAATTTCCGTGTGAATTCGTCAATGAGTGGGAGTGAGGGATACAGTGAAGAAGGATTAGTGGATCGGAAATGAGATTGTCGTATCCCAAAAGAAAATCCTGTCGTATCCATAGAAACGTTACTCGATATAGAAGGAAATCTCTTAGAACACATAGTATTTCATAGCGACGCAATTTCCGTGTGAATTCGTCAATGTGTGGGAGTTAGGGATGCAGTAAAGAAGGATTAGTGGATCGGAAATGAGATTGTCTATCCCAAAAGAAAATCCTGTCGTTTTCATAGAAACGTTACTCGATGTAGAAGGAAATGTCTTAGCACACATAGTATTTCATAGCGACGCCATTTCCGTGTGAATTCGTCAATGAGTGGGAGTGAGGGATGAAGTAAAGGAGGATTAGTGGATCGGAAATGAGATTGTCGTATCCCAAAATAAAATCCTGTCGCTTCCATAGAAACGTTACTCGATTTAGAAGGAGAAGTCATAAAACCCATAGTATTTCATAGCGACTCAATTTCTGTGTTAATTCGTCAATGTGAGGGAGCTAGGGATGCAATAAAGAAGGAATAGTGCATCGAGAAGGAGATACTCGTATCGCAAAAGAAAAGCGAGTCGTTTCCATAGAAACGATACTCGATTTAGAAGGAGAAGTCATAGAACTAATAGTATTTCATTTTGACGCAATTGCTGTGTTTAATCGTCAATTTGTGGGAGTGTGGGTTGCAGTAATGAAGGATCAGTGGATTGGAAATGTGATTGTCGTATCCCAAAAGAAAATCCTGTCGTTTCCACAGAAACGTTACTCGATTTAGAAGGAAATGTCTTAGAACACATAGTATTTCATAGCGACGCAATTTCCGTGTTAATTCGTCAATGTGTGGGAGTGAGGGATGCAGTAAAGAAGGATTCGTGGATCGGAAATGTGATTGTCGTATCCCAAAAGAAAATCCTGTCGTTTCCATAGAAACGTTACTCGATTTAGAAGGAGAAGTAATAGAACCCATAGTATTTCATAGCGACGCAATTTCCGTGTGAATTCGTCAATGAGTGGGAGTGAGGGATGCAGTAAAGAAGGATTAGTGGATCGGATATGAGATTGTCGTATTCCAAAAGAAAATCCTGTCGTATCCATAGAAACGTTACTCGATTTAGAAGGAGAAGTCATAGAACCCATAGTATTTCATAGCGACGCAATTTCCGTGTGAATTCATCAATGAGTGGGAGTGAGGGATGCAGTAAAGAAGGATTAGTGGTTCGGAAATGTGATTGTCGTATCCCAAAAGAAAATCCTGTCGTTTCCATAGAAACGTTACTCGATTTGGAAGGAAATGTCTTAGCCAACATAGTATTTCATAAAGACGCAATTTCCGTGTGAATTCGTCAATGAGTGGGAGTGAGGGATGCAGTAAAGAAGGATTAGTGGATCGGAAATGAGATTGTCGTATCCCAAAAGAAAATCCTGTCGTTTCCATAGATACGTTACTCGATTTAGAAGAAATTGTCATAGAACCCATAGTATATTATAGCGACGCAATTTCCGTGTGAATTCGTCAATGAGTGGGAGTTAGGGATGCAGTGAAGAAGGATTAGTGGATCGGAAATGAGATTGTCGTATCCCAAAAGAAAATCCTGTCGTTTCCATAGAAACGTTACTCGATTTAGAAGTAGAAGTCATAGAACCCAAAGTATTTCATAGCGACAAGATTTCTGTGTTAATTCGTCAATGTGAGGGAGCTACGGATGCAATAAAGAAGGAATAGTGCATCGAGAAGGAGATACTCGTATCGCAAAAGAAAAGCCAGTCGTTTCCATAGAAACGATAATCGATTTAGAAGGAGAAGTCATAGAACCCATAGTATTTCATTGCGACGCAATTGCTGTGTTAATTCGTCAATGTGTGGGAGTGAGGGATGCAGTAAAGAAGGATTAGTGGATCGGAAATGAGATTGTCGTATCCCAAAAGAAAATCCTGTCGTTTCCATAGAAACGTTACTCGATTTAGAAGAAAATGTCATAGAACCCATAGTATATCATAGCGACGCAATTTCCGTGCGAATTCGTCAATGAGTGGGAGTGAGGGATGCAGTGAAGAAGGATTAGTGGATCGGAAGTGAGATTGTCGTATCCCAAAAGAAAATTCTGTCGTTTCCATAGAAACGTTACTCGATATAGAAGGAAATGTCTTAGAACACATAGTATTTCATACCGACGCAATTTCCGTGTGAATTCGTCAATGTGTGGGAGTTAGGGATGCAGTAAAGAAGGATTAGTGGATCGGAAATGAGATTGTCTATCCCAAAAGAAAATCCTGTAGTTTCCATAGAAACGTTACTCGATTTAGAAGAAGAAGTCACAGAACCCATAGTATTTCATAGCGACGCAATTTCCGTGTGAATTCGTCAATGAGTGGGAGTGAGGGATGCAGTAAAGAAGGATTAGTGGATCGGAAATGAGATTGTCGTATCCCAAAAGAAAATCCTGTCGTTTCCATAGATACGTTACTCGATTTAGAAGAAAATGTCATAGAACCCATAGTATATTATAGCGACGCAATTTCCGTGTGAATTCGTCAATGAGTGGGAGTGAGGGATGCAGTGAAGAAGGATTAGTGGATCGGAAATGAGATTGTCGTATCCCAAAAGAAAATCCTGTCGTTTCCATAGAAACGTTACTCGATTTAGAAGTAGAAGTCATAGAACCCAAAGTATTTCATAGCGACAAGAATTCTGTGTTCATTCGTCAATGTGAGGGAGCTATGGATGCAATAAAGAAGGAATAGTGCATCGACAAGGAGATATTCGTATCGCAAAAGAAAAGCGAGTCGTTTCCATAGAAACGATACTCGATTTAGAAGGAGAAGTCATAGAACCCATAGTATTTCATTGCGACGCAATTGCTGTGTTTAATCGTCAATGTGTGGGAGTGTGGGTTGCAGTAATGAAGGATCACTGAATTGGAAATGTGATTGTCGTATCCCAAAAGATAATCCTGTCGTTTCCACAGAAACGTTACTCGATTTAGAAGGAAATGTCTTAGAACACATAGTATTTCATAGCGACGCAATTTCCGTGTGAATTCGTCAATGTGTGGGAGTGAGGGATGCAGTAAAGAAGGATTAGTGGATCGGAAATGTGATTGTCGTATCCCAAGAGAAAATCCTGTCGTTTCCATAGAAACGTTACTCGATTTAGAAGTAGAAGTCATAGAACCCAAAGTATTTCATAGCGACAAGATTTCTGTGTTAATTCGTCAATGTGAGGGAGCTACGGATGCAATAAAGAAGGAATAGTGCATCGAGAAGGAGATACTCGTATCGCAAAAGAAAAGCCAGTCGTTTCCATAGAAACGATAATCGATTTAGAAGGAGAAGTCATAGAACCCATAGTATTTCATTGCGACGCAATTGCTGTGTTAATTCGTCAATGTGTGGGAGTGAGGGATGCAGTAAAGAAAGATTAGTGGATCGGAAATGAGATTGTCGTATCCCAAAAGAAAATCCTGTCGTTTCCGTAGAAACGTTACTCGATTTAGAAGGAGAAGTCATAGAACCCATAGTATTTCATAGCGACGCAATTTCCGTGTGAATTCGTCAATTCGCGGGAGTGAGGGATGAAGTAAAGAATAATTAGTGGATCGGAAATGTGATTGTCGTATCCCAAAAGAAAATCCTGTCGTTTCCATAGAAACGTTACACGATTTAGATGGAAATGTCTTAGAACACATAGTATTTCATAGCGACGCAATTTCCCTGTAAATTCGTCAATGTGTGGGAGTGAGGGATGCAGTAAAGAAGGCTTAGTGGATCGGATATGTGATTGTTGTATCCCAAAAGAAAATCGTGTCTTTCCATAGAAACGTTACTCGATTTAGAAGGAGAAGTCTTAGAACACATTGTATTTCATAGCGACGCAATTTCGGTGTGAATTCATCAAGGAGTGGGAGTGAGGGATGCAGTAAAGAAGGATTAGTGGATCGGAAATGAGATTGTCGTATCCCAAAAGAAAATCCTGTCGTTTCCATAGAAACGTTACTCGATTTAGAAGGAGAAGTCATAGAACCCATAGTATTTCATAGCGACGCAATTTCCGTGTGAATTCATCAATGAGTGGGAGTGAGGGATGCAGTAAAGAAAGATTAGTGGTTCGGAAATGTGATTGTCGTATCCCAAAAGAAAATCCTGTCGTTTCCATAGAAACGTTACTCGATTTAGAAGGAAATGTCTTAGCACACATAGTATTTCATAGCGACGCAATTTCCGTGTTAATTCGTCAATGAGTGGGAGTCAGGGGTGCAGTAAAGAAGGATTAGTGGATCGGAAATGTGATTGTCGTATCCCAAAAGAAAATCCTGTCGTTTCCATAGAAACGTTACTCGATTTAGAAGAAGAAGTCATAGAGCCCATAGTATTTCATAGCGACGCAATTTCCGTGTGAGTTCGTCAACGAGTGGGAGTGAGGGATGCAGTAAAGAAGGATTAGTGGATCGGATATGAGATTGTCGTATCCCATAAGAAAATCCTGTCGTTTCCGTAGAAACGTTACTCGATTTAGAAGGAAATGTCTTAGAACACATAGTATTTCATAGCGACGCAATTTCCGTGTGAATTCGTCAATGAGTGGGAGTGAGGGATGCAGTAAAGAAGGATTAGTGGATCGGAAATGTGATTGTCATACGCCAAAGGAAAATCCTGTCGTTTCCATAGAAACGTTACTCGATTAAGAAGGAAATGTCTTAGAACACATAGTATTTCATAGCGACGCAATTTCCGTGTGAATTCGTCAATGAGTGGGAGTGAGGGATGAAGTAAAGAATAATTAGTGGATCGGAAATGTGATTGTCGTATCCCAAAAGAAAATCCGTTCGTTTCAATAGAAACGTTACTCGATTTAGAAGGAAATGTCTTAGAACACATAGTATTTCATAGCGGCGCAATTTCCGTGTGAATTCGTCAATGTATGGGAGTGAGGGATGCAGTTAAGGAGGATTAGTGGATCGGAAAAGTGATTGTCGTATCCCAAAAGAAAATCCTGTCTTTCCATAGAAACGTTACTCGATTTAGAAGGAGAAGTCTTAGAACACATTGTTTTTCATAGCGACGCAATTTCCGTGTAAATTCGTCAAGGAGTGGGAGTGAGGGATGCAGTAAAGAAGGATTGGTGGATCGGAAATGAGATTGTCGTATCCCAAAAGAAAATCCTGTCGTTTCCATAGAAACGTTACTCGATTTAGAATGAGTAGTCATAGAACCCATAGTATTTCATAGCGACGCAATTTCCGTGTGAATTCATCAATGAGTGGGAGTTAAGGATGCAGTAAAGAAGGATTAGTGGTTCGGAAATGAGATTGTCGTATCTCAAAAGAAAATCCTGTCGTTTCCATGGAAACGTTACTCGATTTAGAAGGAAATGTCATAGAACCCATAGTCTTTCATAGTGACACAATTTCCGTGTGAATTCGTCAATGTGTGGGAGTGAGGGATGAAGTAAAGAAGGATTAGTGGATCGGAAATGAGATTGTCGTATCCCAAAAGAAAATCCTGTCGTTTCCATAGAAACGTTACTCGATTTAGAAGGAAATGTCTTTGAACACATAGTATTTCATAGCGACGCAATTTCCGTGTGAATTCGTCAATGTGTGGGAGTGAGGGATGCAGTAAAGAAGGATTAGTGGATCGGAAATGAGATTGTCGTATCCCAAAAGAAAATCCTGTCGTTTCCAAAGAAACGTTACTCGATTTAGAAGGAGAAGTCATAGAACGCAATTGTATTTCATAGCGACGCAATTTCCGTGTGAATTCGTGAATGAGTGGGAGTGAGGGATGCAGTAAAGAAGGATTAGTTAATCGGAAATGTGATTGTCGTATCCCAAAAGAACATCCTGTCGTATCCATAGAAACGTTACTCGATGTAGAAGGAAATGACTTACAACACATAGGATTTCATAGCGACGCAATTTCAGTGTGAATTCGTCACTGAGTGGGAGTGAGGGATGCAGTAAAGAAGTATTAGTGGATCGGAAATGACATTGTCGTATCCCAAAAGAAAATCCTGTCGTATCCATAGAAACGTTACTCGATTTAGAAGGAAATGTATTAGCACACATAGTATTTCATAGCGACGCAATTTCCGTGTGAATTCGTCAATGTGTGGGAGTGAGGGATGAAGTAAAGGAGGATTAGTGGATCGGAAATGAGATTGTCGTATCCCAAAAGAAAATCCTGTCGTTTCCATAGAAACGTTACTCGATTTAGAAGTAGAAGTCATAGAACCCAAAGTATTTCATAGCGACAAGAATTCTGTGTTCATTCGTCAATGTGAGGGAGCTACGGATGCAATAAAGAAGGAATAGTGCATCGAGAAGGAGATACTCGTATCGCAAAAGAAAAGCGAGTCGTTTCCATAGAAACGATACTCGATTTAGAAGGAGAAGTCATAGAACCCATAGTATTTCGTTGCGACGCAATTGCTGTGTTTAATCGTCAATGTGTGGGAGTGTGGGTTGCAGTAATGAAGGATCACTGAATTGGAAATGTGATTGTCGTATCCCAAAAGATAATCCTGTCGTTTCCACAGAAACGTTACTCGATTTAGAAGGAAATGTCTTAGAACACATAGTATTTCATAGCGACGCAATTTCCGTGTGAATTCGTCAATGTGTGGGAGTGAGGGATGCAGTAAAGAAGGATTAGTGGAACGGAAATGTGATTGTCGTATCCCAAAAGAAAATCCAGTCGTTTCCATAGAAACGTTACTCGATTTAGAAGTAGAAGTCATAGAACCAAAAGTATTTCATAGCGACAAGATTTCTGTGTGAATTCGTCAATGTGAGGGAGCTACGGATGCAATAAAGAAGGAATAGTGCATCGAGAAGGAGATACTCGTATCGCAAAAGAAAAGCCAGTCGTTTCCAAAGAAACGATAATCGATTTAGAAGGAGAAGTCATAGAACCCATAGTATTTCATTGCGACGCAATTGCTGTGTTAATTCGTCAATGTGTGGGAGTGAGGAATGCAGTAAAGAAAGATTAGTGGATCGGAAATGAGATTGTCGTATCCCAAAAGAAAATCCTGTCGTTTCCGTAGAAACGTTACTCGATTTAGAAGGAGAAGTCATAGAACCCATAGTATTTCATAGCGACGCAATTTCCGTGTGAATTCGTCAATTCGTGGGAGTGAGGGATGAAGTAAAGAATAATTAGTGGATCGGAAATGTGATTGTCGTATCCCATAAGAAAATCCTGTCGTTTCCATAGAAACGTTACACGATTTAGATGGGAATGTCTTAGAACACATAGTATTTCATAGCGACGCAATTTCCCTGTAAATTCGTCAATGTGTGGGAGTGAGCGATGCAGTAAAGAAGGCTTAGTGGATCGGATATGTGATTGTTGTATCCCAAAAGAAAATCCTGTCTTTCCATAGAAACGTTACTCGATTTAGAAGGTGAAGTCTTAGAACACATTGTATTTCATAGCGACGCAATTTCGGTGTGAATTCATCAAGGAGTGGGAGTGAGGGATGCAGTAAAGAAGGATTAGTGGATCGGAAATGAGATTGTCGTATCCCAAAAGAAAATCCTGTCGTTTCCATAGAAACGTTACTCGATTTAGAAGGAGAAGTCATAGAACCCATAGTATTTCATAGCGACGCAATTTCCGTGTGAATTCATCAATGAGTGGGAGTGAGGGATGCAGTAAAGAAAGATTAGTGGTTCGGAAATGTGATTGTCGTATCCCAAAAGAAAATCCTGTCGTTTCCATAGAAACGTTACTCGATTTAGAAGGAAATGTCTTAGCACACATAGTATTTCATAGCGACGCAATTTCCGTGTTAATTCGTCAATGAGTGGGAGTCAGGGGTGCAGTAAAGAAGGATTAGTGGATCGGAAATGTGATTGTCGTATCCCAAAAGAAAATCCTGTCGTTTCCATAGAAACGTTACTCGATTTAGAAGAAGAAGTCATAGAGCCCATAGTATTTCATAGCGACGCAATTTCCGTGTGAGTTCGTCAACGAGTGGGAGTGAGGGATGCAGTAAAGAAGGATTAGTGGATCGGATATGAGATTGTCGTATCCCATAAGAAAATCCTGTCGTTTCCGTAGAAACGTTACTCGATTTAGAAGGAATTGTCTTAGAACACATAGTATTTCATAGCGACGCAATTTCCGTGTGAATTCGTCAATGAGTGGGAGTAAGGGATGCAGTAAAGAAGGATTAGTGGATCGGAAATGTGATTGTCATACGCCAAAGGAAAATCCTGTCGCTTCCATAGAAACGTTACTCGATTTAGAAGGAAATGTCTTAGAACACATAGTATTTCATAGCGACGCAATTTCCGTGTGAATTCGTCAATGAGTGGGAGTGAGGGATGAAGTAAAGAATAATTAGTGGATCGGAAATGTGATTGTCGTATCCCAAAAGAAAATCCGTTCGTTTCAATAGAAACGTTACTCGATTTAGAAGGAAATGTCTTAGAACACATAGTATTTCATAGCGGCGCAATTTCCGTGTGAATTCGTCAATGTATGGGAGTGAGGGATGCAGTAAAGAAGGATTAGTGGATCGGAAATGACATTGTCGTATCCCAAAAGAAAATCCTGTCGTTTCCATAGAAACGTTACTCGATTTAGAAGGAGAAGTCATAGAAAGCAATTGTATTTCATAGCGACGCAATTTCCGTGTGAATTCGTGAATGAGTGGGAGTGAGGGATGCAGTATAGAAGGATTCGTTAATCGGAAATGTGATTGTCGTATCCCAAAAGAACATCCTGTCGTATCCATAGAAACGTTACTCGATGTAGAAGGAAATGACTTACAACACATAGGATTTCATAGCGACGCAATTTCAGTGTGAATTCGTCACTGAGTGGGAGTGAGGGATGCAGTAAAGAAGGATTAGTGGATCGAAAATGACATTGTCGTATCCCAAAAGAAAATCATGTCGTATCCATAGAAACGTTACTCGATTTAGAAGGAAATGTCTTAGCACACATAGTATTTCATAGCGACGCAATTTCCGTGTGAATTCGTCAATGTGTGGGAGTGAGGGATGAAGTAAAGGAGGATTAGTGGATCGGAAATGAGATTGTCGTATCCCAAAAGAAAATCCTGTCGTTTCCATAGAAACGTTACTCGATTTAGAAGTAGAAGTCATAGAACCCAAAGTATTTCATAGCGACAAGAATTCTGTGTTCATTCGTCAATGTGAGGGAGCTACGGATGCAATAAAGAAGGAATGGTGCATCGAGAAGGAGATACTCGTATCGCAAAAGATAAGCGAGTCGTTTCCATAGAAACGATACTCGATTTAGAAGGAGAAGTCATAGAACCCATAGTATTTCATTGCGACGCAATTGCTGTGTTTAATCGTCAATGTGTGGGAGTGTGGGTTGCAGTAATGAAGGATCACTGAATTGGAAATGTGATTGTCGTATCCCAAAAGATAATCCTGTCGTTTCCACAGAAACGTTACTCGATTTAGAAGGAAATGTCTTAGAACACATAGTATTTCATGGCGACGCAATTTCCGTGTGAATTCGTCAATGTGTGGGAGTGAGGGATGCAGTAAAGAAGGATTAGTGGATCGGAAATGTGATTGTCGTATCCCAAAAGAAAATCCTGTCGTTTCCATAGAAACGTTACTCGATTTAGAAGTAGAAGTCATAGAAGCAAAAGTATTTCATAGCGACAAGATTTCTGTGTTAATTCGTCAATGTGAGGGAGCTACGGATGCAATAAAGAAGGAATAGTGCATCGAGCAGGAGATACTCGTATCGCAAAAGAAAAGCCAGTCGTTTCCAAAGAAACGATAATCGATTTAGAAGGAGAAGTCATAGAACCCATAGTATTTCATTGCGACGCAATTGCTGTGTTAATTCGTCAATGTGTGGGAGTGAGGGATGCAGTAAAGAAAGATTAGTGGATCGGAAATGAGATTGTCGTATCCCAAAAGAAAATCCTGTCGTTTCCGTAGAAACGTTACTCGATTTAGAAGGAGAAGTCATAGAACCCATAGTATTTCATTGCGACGCAATTTCCGTGTGAATTCGTCAATTCGTGGGAGTGAGGGATGAAGTAAAGAATAATTAGTGGATCGGAAATGTGATTGTCGTATCCCAAAAGAAAATCCTGTCGTTTCCATAGAAACGTTACACGATTTAGATGGAAATGTCTTAGAACACATAGTATTTCATAGCGACGCAATTTCCCTGTAAATTCGTCAATGTGTGGGAGTGAGGGATGCAGTAAAGAAGGCTTAGTGGATCGGATATGTGATTGTTGTATCCCAAAAGAAAATCCTGTCTTTCCATAGAAACGTTACTCGATTTAGAAGGAGAAGTCTTAGAACACATTGTATTTCATAGCGACGCAATTTCCGTGTGAATTCATCAAGGAGTGGGAGTGAGGGATGCAGTAAAGAAGGATTAGTGGATCGGAAATGAGATTGTCGTATCCCAAAAGAAAATCCTGTCGTTTCCATAGAAACGTTACTCGATTTAGAAGGAGAAGTCATAGAACCCATAGTATTTCATAGCGACGCAATTTCCGTGTGAATTAATCAATGAGTGGGAGTGAGGGATGCAGTAAAGAAAGATTAGTGGTTCGGAAATGTGATTGTCGTATCCCAAAAGAAAATCCTGTCGTTTCCATAGAAACGTTACTCGATTTAGAAGGAAATGTCTTAGCACACATAGTATTTCATAGCGACGCAATTTCCGTGTTAATTCGTCAATGAGTGGGAGTCAGGGGTGTAGTAAAGAAGGATTAGTGGATCGGAAATGTGATTGTCGTATCCCAAAAGAAAATCCTGTCGTTTCCATAGAAACGTTACTCGATTTAGAAGAAGAAGTCATAGAGCCCATAGTATTTCATAGCGACGCAATTTCCGTGTGAGTTCGTCAACGAGTGGGAGTGAGGGATGCAGTAAAGAAGGATTAGTGGATCGGATATGAGATTGTCGTATCCCATAAGAAAATCCTGTCGTTTCCGTAGAAACGTTACTCGATTTAGAAGGAAATGTCTTAGAACACATAGTATTTCATAGCGATGCAATTTCCGTGTGAATTCGTCAATGAGTGGGAGTGAGGGATGAAGTAAAGAATAATTAGTGGATCGGAAATGTGATTGTCGTATCCCAAAAGAAAATCCGTTCGTTTCAATAGAAACGTTACTCGATTTAGAAGGAAATGTCTTAGAACACATAGTATTTCATAGCGGCGCAATTTCCGTGTGAATTCGTCAATGTATGGGAGTGAGGGATGCAGTTAAGGAGGATTAGTGGATCGGAAAAGTGATTGTCGTATCCCAAAAGAAAATCCTGTCTTTCCATAGAAACGTTACTCGATTTAGAAGGAGAAGTCTTAGAACACATTGTTTTTCATAGCGACGCAATTTCCGTGTAAATTCGTCAAGGAGTGGGAGTGAGGGATGCAGTAAAGAAGGATTAGTGGATCGGAAATGAGATTGTCGAATCCCAAAAGAAAATCCTGTCGTTTCCATAGAAACGTTACTCGATTTAGAATGAGTAGTCATAGAACCCATAGTATTTCATAGCGACGCAATTTCCGTGTGAATTCATCAATGAGTGGGAGTGAGGGATGCAGTAAAGAAGGATTAGTGGTTCGGAACTGAGATTGTCGTATCTCAAAAGAAAATCCTGTCGTTTCCATGGAAACGTTACTCGATTTAGAAGGAAATGTCATAGAACCCATAGTCTTTCATAGCGACGCAATTTCCGTGTGAATTCGTCAATGAGTGGGTGTGAGGGATGCAGTAAAGAAGGATTAGTGGATCGGAAACGAGTTTGTCGTATCCCAAAAGAAAATCCTGTCGTTTCCATAGAAACGTTACTCGATTTAGAAGGAAATGTCTTTGAACACATAGTATTTCATAGCGACGCAATTTCCGTGTGAATTCGTCAATGTGTGGGAGTGAGGGATGCAGTAAAGAAGGATTAGTGGATCGGAAATGAGATTGTCGTATCCCAAAAGAAAATCCTGTCGTTTCCATAGAAACGTTACTCGATTTAGAAGGAGAAGTCATAGAACGCAATTGTATTTCATAGCGACGCAATTTCCGTATGAATTCGTGGATGAGTGGGAGTGAGGGATGCAGTAAAGAAGGATTAGTTAATCGGAAATGTGATTGTCGTATCCCAAAAGAAAATCCTGTCGTATCCATAGAAACGTTACTCGAAGTAGAAGGAAATGACTTACAACACATAGGATTTCATAGCGACGCAATTTCAGTGTGAATTCGTCACTGAGTGGGAGTGTGGGATGCAGTAAAGAAGGATTAGTTAATCGGAAATGACATTGTCGTATCCCAAAAGAAAATCCTGTCGTATCCATAGAAACGTTACTCGATTTAGAAGGAAATGTCTTAGCACACATAGTATTTCATAGCGACGCAATTTCCGTGTGAATTCGTCAATGTGTGGGAGTGAGGGATGAAGTGAAGGAGGATTAGTGGATCGGAAATGAGATTGTCGTATCCCAAAATAAAATCCTGTCGCTTCCATAGAAACGTAACTCGATTTAGGAGGAGAAGTCATAGAACCCATAGTATTTCATAGCGACTCAATTTCTGTGCTAATTCGTCAATGTGAGGGAGCTAGGGATGCAATAAAGAAGGAATAGTGCATCGAGAAGGAGATACTCGTATCGCAAAAGAAAAGCGAGTCGTTTCCATAGAAACGATACTCGATTTAGAAGGAGAAGTCATAGAACCCATAGTATTTCATTGCGACGCAATTGATGTGTTTAATCGTCAATGTGTGGGAGTGTGGGTTGCAGTAATGAAGGATCAGTGGATTGGAAATGCGATTGTCGTATCCCAAAAGAAAATCCTGTCGTTTCCACAGAAACGTTACTCGATTTAGAAGGAAATGTCTTAGAACACATAGTATTTCATAGCGACGCAATTTCCGTGTGAATTCGTCAATGTGAGGGAGTGAGGGATGCAGTAAAGAAGGATTAGTGGATCGGAAATGTGATTGTCGTAACCCAAAAGAAAATCCTGTCGTTTCCATAGAAACGTTACTCGATTTAGAAGGAGAAGTCATAGAACCCATAGTATTTCATAGCGACGCAATTTCCGTGTGAATTCGTCAATGAGTGGGGGTGAGGGATGCAGTGAAGAAGGATTAGTGGATCGGAAATGAGATTGTCGTATCCCAAAAGAAAATCCTGTCGTTTCCATAGAAACGTTACTCGATATAGAAGGAAATGTCTTAGAACACATAGTATTTCATAGCGACGCAATTTCCGTGTGAATTCGTCAATGTGTGGGAGTGAGGGATGCAGTAAAGAAGGATTAGTGGATCGCAAAAGTGATTGTCGTATCCCAAAAGAAAATCCTGTCGTTTCCATAGAAACGTTACTCGATTTAGAAGGAAATGTCTTAGCACACATAGTATTTCATAGCGACGCAATTTCCGTGTGAATTCGTCAATGAGTGGGAGTGAGGGATGCAGTAAAGAAGGATTAGTGGATCGGAAATGAGATTTTCGTATCCCAAAAGAAAATCCTGTCGTTTCCATAGATACGTTACTCGATTTAGAAGAAAATGTCATAGAACCCATAGTATATTATAGCGACGCAATTTCCGTGTGAATTCGTCAATGAGTGGGAGTGAGGGATCTAGTGAAGAAGGATTAGTGGATCGGAAATGAGATTGTCGTATCCCAAAAGAAAATCCTGTCGTTTCCAAAGAAACGTTACTCGATTTAGAAGTCGAAGTCATAGAACCCAAAGTATTTCATAGCGACAAGATATCTGTCTTAATTCGTCAATGTGAGGGAGCTACGGATGCAATAAAGAAGGAATAGTGCATCGAGAAGGAGATACTCGTATCGCAAAAGAAAAGCCAGTCGTTTCCATAGAAACGATAATCGATTTAGAAGGAGAAGTCATAGAACCCATAGTATTTCATTGCGACGCAATTGCTGTGTTAATTCGTCAATGTGTGGGAGTGAGGGAAGCAGTAAAGAAGGATTAGTGGATCGGAAATGAGATTGTCGTATCCCAAAAGAAAATCCTGTCGTTTCCATAGAAACGTTACTCGATTTAGAAGAAAATGTCATAGAACCCATAGTATATCATAGCGACCCAATTTCCGTGTGAATTCGTCAATGAGTGGGAGTGAGGGATGCTGTGAAGAAGGATTAGTGGATCGGAAATGAGATTGTCGTATCCCAAAAGAAAATCCTGTCGTTTCCATAGAAACGTTAATCGATATAGAAGGAAATGTCTTAGAACACATAGTATTTCATAGCGACGCAATTTCCGTGTGAATTCGTCAATGTGTGGGAGTTAGGGATGCAGTAAAGAAGGATTAGTGGATCGGAAATGAGATTGTCTATCCCAAAAGAAAATCCTGTAGTTTCCATAGAAACGTTACTCGATTTAGAAGGAGAAGTCATAGAACCCATAGTATTTCATAGCGACGCGATTTCCGTGTGAATTCGTCAATGAGTGGGAGTGAGGGATGCAGTAAAGAAGGATTAGTACATCGGAAATGTGATTGTCGTATCCCAAAAGAAAATCCTGTCGTTTCCATAGAAACGTTACTCGATTTAGAAGAAGAAGTCATAGAGCCCATAGTATTTCATAGCGACGCAATTTCCGTGTGAGTTCGTCAACGAGTGGGAGTGAGGGATGCAGTAAAGAAGGATTAGTGGATCGGATATGAGATTGTCGTATCCCATAAGAAAATCCTGTCGTTTCCGTAGAAACGTTACTCGATTTAGAAGGAAATGTCTTAGAACACATAGTATTTCATAGCGATGCAATTTCCGTGTGAATTCGTCAATGAGTGGGAGTGAGGGATGAAGTAAAGAATAATTAGTGGATCGGAAATGTGATTGTCGTATCCCAAAAGAAAATCCGTTCGTTTCAATAGAAACGTTACTCGATTTAGAAGGAAATGTCTTAGAACACATAGTATTTCATAGCGGCGCAATTTCCGTGTGAATTCGTCAATGTATGGGAGTGAGGGATGCAGTTAAGGAGGATTAGTGGATCGGAAAAGTGATTGTCGTATCCCAAAAGAAAATCCTGTCTTTCCATAGAAACGTTACTCGATTTAGAAGGAGAAGTCTTAGAACACATTGTTTTTCATAGCGACGCAATTTCCGTGTAAATTCGTCAAGGAGTGGGAGTGAGGGATGCAGTAAAGAAGGATTAGTGGATCGGAAATGAGATTGTCGAATCCCAAAAGAAAATCCTGTCGTTTCCATAGAAACGTTACTCGATTTAGAATGAGTAGTCATAGAACCCATAGTATTTCATAGCGACGCAATTTCCGTGTGAATTCATCAATGAGTGGGAGTGAGGGATGCAGTAAAGAAGGATTAGTGGTTCGGAACTGAGATTGTCGTATCTCAAAAGAAAATCCTGTCGTTTCCATGGAAACGTTACTCGATTTAGAAGGAAATGTCATAGAACCCATAGTCTTTCATAGCGACGCAATTTCCGTGTGAATTCGTCAATGAGTGGGTGTGAGGGATGCAGTAAAGAAGGATTAGTGGATCGGAAACGAGTTTGTCGTATCCCAAAAGAAAATCCTGTCGTTTCCATAGAAACGTTACTCGATTTAGAAGGAAATGTCTTTGAACACATAGTATTTCATAGCGACGCAATTTCCGTGTGAATTCGTCAATGTGTGGGAGTGAGGGATGCAGTAAAGAAGGATTAGTGGATCGGAAATGAGATTGTCGTATCCCAAAAGAAAATCCTGTCGTTTCCATAGAAACGTTACTCGATTTAGAAGGAGAAGTCATAGAACGCAATTGTATTTCATAGCGACGCAATTTCCGTATGAATTCGTGGATGAGTGGGAGTGAGGGATGCAGTAAAGAAGGATTAGTTAATCGGAAATGTGATTGTCGTATCCCAAAAGAAAATCCTGTCGTATCCATAGAAACGTTACTCGAAGTAGAAGGAAATGACTTACAACACATAGGATTTCATAGCGACGCAATTTCAGTGTGAATTCGTCACTGAGTGGGAGTGTGGGATGCAGTAAAGAAGGATTAGTTAATCGGAAATGACATTGTCGTATCCCAAAAGAAAATCCTGTCGTATCCATAGAAACGTTACTCGATTTAGAAGGAAATGTCTTAGCACACATAGTATTTCATAGCGACGCAATTTCCGTGTGAATTCGTCAATGTGTGGGAGTGAGGGATGAAGTGAAGGAGGATTAGTGGATCGGAAATGAGATTGTCGTATCCCAAAATAAAATCCTGTCGCTTCCATAGAAACGTAACTCGATTTAGGAGGAGAAGTCATAGAACCCATAGTATTTCATAGCGACTCAATTTCTGTGCTAATTCGTCAATGTGAGGGAGCTAGGGATGCAATAAAGAAGGAATAGTGCATCGAGAAGGAGATACTCGTATCGCAAAAGAAAAGCGAGTCGTTTCCATAGAAACGATACTCGATTTAGAAGGAGAAGTCATAGAACCCATAGTATTTCATTGCGACGCAATTGATGTGTTTAATCGTCAATGTGTGGGAGTGTGGGTTGCAGTAATGAAGGATCAGTGGATTGGAAATGCGATTGTCGTATCCCAAAAGAAAATCCTGTCGTTTCCACAGAAACGTTACTCGATTTAGAAGGAAATGTCTTAGAACACATAGTATTTCATAGCGACGCAATTTCCGTGTGAATTCGTCAATGTGAGGGAGTGAGGGATGCAGTAAAGAAGGATTAGTGGATCGGAAATGTGATTGTCGTAACCCAAAAGAAAATCCTGTCGTTTCCATAGAAACGTTACTCGATTTAGAAGGAGAAGTCATAGAACCCATAGTATTTCATAGCGACGCAATTTCCGTGTGAATTCGTCAATGAGTGGGGGTGAGGGATGCAGTGAAGAAGGATTAGTGGATCGGAAATGAGATTGTCGTATCCCAAAAGAAAATCCTGTCGTTTCCATAGAAACGTTACTCGATATAGAAGGAAATGTCTTAGAACACATAGTATTTCATAGCGACGCAATTTCCGTGTGAATTCGTCAATGTGTGGGAGTGAGGGATGCAGTAAAGAAGGATTAGTGGATCGCAAAAGTGATTGTCGTATCCCAAAAGAAAATCCTGTCGTTTCCATAGAAACGTTACTCGATTTAGAAGGAAATGTCTTAGCACACATAGTATTTCATAGCGACGCAATTTCCGTGTGAATTCGTCAATGAGTGGGAGTGAGGGATGCAGTAAAGAAGGATTAGTGGATCGGAAATGAGATTTTCGTATCCCAAAAGAAAATCCTGTCGTTTCCATAGATACGTTACTCGATTTAGAAGAAAATGTCATAGAACCCATAGTATATTATAGCGACGCAATTTCCGTGTGAATTCGTCAATGAGTGGGAGTGAGGGATCTAGTGAAGAAGGATTAGTGGATCGGAAATGAGATTGTCGTATCCCAAAAGAAAATCCTGTCGTTTCCAAAGAAACGTTACTCGATTTAGAAGTCGAAGTCATAGAACCCAAAGTATTTCATAGCGACAAGATATCTGTGTTAATTCGTCAATGTGAGGGAGCTACGGATGCAATAAAGAAGGAATAGTGCATCGAGAAGGAGATACTCGTATCGCAAAAGAAAAGCCAGTCGTTTCCATAGAAACGATAATCGATTTAGAAGGAGAAGTCATAGAACCCATAGTATTTCATTGCGACGCAATTGCTGTGTTAATTCGTCAATGTGTGGGAGTGAGGGAAGCAGTAAAGAAGGATTAGTGGATCGGAAATGAGATTGTCGTATCCCAAAAGAAAATCCTGTCGTTTCCATAGAAACGTTACTCGATTTAGAAGAAAATGTCATAGAACCCATAGTATATCATAGCGACCCAATTTCCGTGTAAATTCGTCAATGAGTGGGAGTGAGGGATGCTGTGAAGAAGGATTAGTGGATCGGAAATGAGATTGTCGTATCCCAAAAGAAAATCCTGTCGTTTCCATAGAAACGTTAATCGATATAGAAGGAAATGTCTTAGAACACATAGTATTTCATAGCGACGCAATTTCCGTGTGAATTCGTCAATGTGTGGGAGTTAGGGATGCAGTAAAGAAGGATTAGTGGATCGGAAATGAGATTGTCTATCCCAAAAGAAAATCCTGTAGTTTCCATAGAAACGTTACTCGATTTAGAAGGAGAAGTCATAGAACCCATAGTATTTCATAGCGACGCGATTTCCGTGTGAATTCGTCAATGAGTGGGAGTGAGGGATGCAGTAAAGAAGGATTAGTACATCGGAAATGTGATTGTCGTATCCCAAAAGAAAATCCTGTCGTTTCCATAGAAACGTTACTCGATTTAGAAGGAAAGGTCTTAGCACACATAGTATTTCATAGCGACGCAATTTCCGTGTGAATTCGTCAATGAGTGGGAGTGAGGGATGCAGTAAAGAAGGATTAGTGCATCGGAAATGTGATTGTCGTATCCCAAAATAAAATCCTGTCGCTTCCATAGAAACGTTACTCGATTTAGAAGGAGAAGTCATAGAACCCATAGTATTTCATAGCAACTCAATTTCTGTGTTAATTCGTCAATGTGAGGGAGCTAGGGATGCAATAAAGAAGGAATAGTGCATCGAGAAGGAGATACTCGAATCGCAAAAGAAAAGCGAGTCGTTTATATAGAAACGATACTCGATTTAGAAGGAGAAGTCATAGAACCCATAGTAATTCATTGCGACGCAATTGCTGTGTTTAATCGTCAATGTGTGGGAGTGTGGGTTGCAGTAATGAAGGATCAGTGGATTGGAAATGTGATTGTCGTATCCCAAAAGAAAGTCCTGTCGTTTCCACAAAAACGTAACTCGATTTAGAAGGAAATGTCTTAGAACACATAGTATTTCATAGCGACGCAATTTCCGTGTGAATTCGTCAATGTGTGGGAGTGAGGGATGCAGTAAAGAAGGATTAGTGGATCGGATATGAGATTGTTGTATTCCAAAAGAAAATCCTGTCGTTACCATAGAAACGTAACTCGATTTAGAAGGAAATGTCTTAGAACACATAGTATTTCATAGCGATGCAATTTCCGTGTGAATTCGTCAATGAGTGGGAGTGAGGGATGCAGTAAAGAATGATTAGTGGATCGGAAATGAGATTGTCGTATCCCAAAAGAAAATCCTGTCGTTTCCGTAGAAACGTTACTCGATTTAGAAGGAGAAGTCATAGAACCCATAGTATTTCATAGCGACGCAATTTTCGTGTGAATTCGTCAATGAGTGGGAGTGAGGGATGAAGTAAAGAATAATTAGTGGATCGGAAATGTGATTGTCCTATCTCAAAAGAAAATCCTGTCGTTTCCATAGAAACGTTACTCGATTTAGAAGGAAATGTCTTAGAACACATAGTATTTCATAGCGACGCAATTTCCCTGTGAATTCGTCAATGTGTGGGAGTGAGGGATGCAGTAAAGAAGGCTTAGAGGATCGGAAATGTGATTGTTGTATCCCAAAAGAAAATCCTGTCTTTCCATAGAAACGTTACTCGATTTACAAGGAGAAGTCTTAGAACACATTGTATTTCATAGCGACGCAATTTCGGTGTGAATTCATCAAGGTGTGGGAGTGAGGGATGCAGTAAAGAAGGATTAGTGGATCGGAAATGAGATTGTCGTATCCCAAAAGAAAATCCTGTCGTTTCCATAGAAACGTTACTCGATTTAGAAGGAGAAGTCATAGAACCCATAGTATTTCATAGCGACGCAATTTCCGAGTGAATTCATCAATGGGTGGGAGTGAGGGATGCAGTAAAGAAGGATTAGTGGTTCGGAAATGTGATTGTCGTATCCCAAAAGAAAATCCTGTCGTTTCCATAGAAACGTTACTCGATTTAGAAGGAAATGTCTTAGCACACCTAGTATTTCATAGCGACGCAATTTCCGTGTGAATTCGTCAATGAGTGGGAGTGAGGGATGCAGTAAAGAAGGATTAGTGGATCGGAAATGAGATTGTCGTATCCCAAAAGAAAATCCTGTCGTTTCCATAGAAACGTTACTCGATTATGAAGGAGAAGTCATAGAACCCATAGCATTTCATAGCGACGCAATTTCCGTGTGAATTCGTCAATGAGTGGGAGTCAGGGGTGCAGTAAAGAAGGATTAGTGGATCAGAAATGTGATTGTCGTATCCCAAAAGAAAATCCTGTCGTTTCCATAGAAACGTTACTCGATTTAGAAGGAGAAGTCATAGAGCCCATAGTATTTCATAGCGACGCAATTTCCGTGTGAGTTCGTCAGTGAGTGGGAGTGAGGGATGCAGTAAAGAAGGATTAGTGGATCGGATATGAGATTGTCGTATCCCATAAGAAAATCCTGTCGTTTCCATAGAAACGTTACTCGATTTAGAAGGAAATGTCTTAGAACACATAGTATTTCATAGCGACACAATTACCGTGTGAATTCGTCAATGTATGGGAGTGAGGGATGCAGTTAAGGAGGATTAGTGGATCGGAAAAGTGATTGTCGTATCCCAAAAGAAAATCCTGTCTTTCCATAGAAACGTTACTCGATTTAGAAGGAGAAGTCTTAGAACACATTGTATTTTATAGCGACGCAATTTCCGTGTAAATTCGTCAAGGAGTGGGAGTGAGGGATGCAGTAAAGAAGGATTAGTGGATCGGAAATGAAATTGTCGTATCCCAAAAGAAAATCCTGTCGTTTCCATAGAAACGTTACTCGATTTAGAAGGAGAAGTCATAGAACCCATAGAATTTGATAGCGACGCAATTTCCGTGTGAATTCATCAATGAGTGGGAGTGAGGGATGCAGTAAAGAAGGATTAGTGTTTAGGAAATGAGATTGTCGTATCTCAAAAGAAAATCCTGTCGTTTCCATAGAAACGTTACTCGATTTAGAAGGAAATGTCATAGAACCCATAGTCTTTCATAGCGACGGAATTTCCGTGTGAATTCGTCAATGAGTGAGAGTGAGGGATGCAGTAAAGAAGGATTAGTGGATCGGAAATGAGTTTGTCGTATCCCAAAAGAAAATCCTGTCGTTTCCATAGAAACGTTACTCGATTTAGAAGGAAATGTCTTAGAACACTTAGTATTTCATAGCGACGCAATTTCCGTGTGAATTCGTCAATGAGTGGGAGTGAGGGATGAAGTAAAGAATAATTAGTGGATCGGAAATGTGATTGTCGTATCTCAAAAGAAAATCCGTTCGTTTCCATAGAAACGTTACTCGATTTAGAAGGAAATGTCTTAGAACACATAGTATTTCATAGCGACACAATTACCGTGTGAATTCGTCAATGTATGGGAGTGAGGGATGCAGTTAAGGAGGATTAGTGGATCGGAAAAGTGATTGTCGTATCCCAAAAGAAAATCCTGTCTTTCCATAGAAACGTTACTCGATTTAGAAGGAGAAGTCTTAGAACACATTGTATTTTATAGCGACGCAATTTCCGTGTAAATTCGTCAAGGAGTGGGAGTGAGGGATGCAGTAAAGAAGGATTAGTGGATCGGAAATGAAATTGTCGTATCCCAAAAGAAAATCCTGTCGTTTCCATAGAAACGTTACTCGATTTAGAAGGAGAAGTCATAGAACCCATAGAATTTGATAGCGACGCAATTTCCGTGTGAATTCATCAATGAGTGGGAGTGAGGGATGCAGTAAAGAAGGATTAGTGTTTAGGAAATGAGATTGTCGTATCTCAAAAGAAAATCCTGTCGTTTCCATAGAAACGTTACTCGATTTAGAAGGAAATGTCATAGAACCCATAGTCTTTCATAGCGACGGAATTTCCGTGTGAATTCGTCAATGAGTGAGAGTGAGGGATGCAGTAAAGAAGGATTAGTGGATCGGAAATGAGTTTGTCGTATCCCAAAAGAAAATTCTGTCGTTTCCATAGAAACGTTACTCGATTTAGAAGGAAATGTCTTTGAACACATAGTACTTCATAGCGACGCAATTTCCGTGTGAATTCGTCAATGTGTGGGAGTGAGGGATGCAGTAAAGAAGGATTAGTGGATCGGAAATGAGATTGTCGTATTTCAAAAGAAAATCCTGTCGTTTCCATAGAAACGTTACACGATTTAGAAGGAGAAGCCATAGAACGCAATTGTATTTCATAGCGACGCAATTTCCGAGTGAATTCGTGAATGAGCGAGAGTGAGGGATGCAGTAAAGATGGATTAGTTAATCGGAAATGTGATTGTCGTATCCCAAAAGAAAATCCTGTCGTATCCATAGAAATGTTATTCGATGTAGAAGGAAATGACTTACAACACATAGGATTTCATAGCGACGCAATTTCAGTGTGAATTCGTCAATGAGTGGGAGTGAGGGATGCAGTAAAGAAGGATTAGTGGATCGGAAATGAGATTGTCGTATCCCAAAAGAAAATCCTGTCGTATCCATTGAAACGTTACTCGATTTAGAAGGAAATGTCTTAGCAAACAAAGTATTTCATAGCGACGCAATTTCGGTGTAAATTCGTCAATGAGTGGGAGTGAGGGATGAAGTAAAGGAGGATTAGTGGATCGGAAATGAGATTGTCGTATCCCAAAATAAAATCCTGTCGCTTCCATAGAAATGATATTCGATTTAGAAGGAGAAGTCATAGAACCCATAGTATTTCATAGCGACTCAATTTCTGTGTTAATTCGTCAATGTGAGGAAGCTGGGGATGCAATAAAGACGGAATATTGCATCGAGAAGGAGATACTCGTATCGCAAAAGATAAGCGAGTCGTTTCCATAGTAACGATATTAGATTTAGAAGGAGAAGTCGTAGAACCCATAGTATTTCATAGCGACGCAATTTCCGTGTGAATTCGTCAATGAGTGGGAGTGAGGGATGCAGTAAAGAAGGATTCGTGGTTCGGAAATGAGATTGTCGTATCCCAAAAGAAAATTCTGTCGTTTCCATAGAAACGTTACTCGATTTAGAAGGAGAAGTCATAGAGCGCAATTGTATTTCATAGCGACGCAATTTCCGTGTGAATTCGTGAATGAGTGGGAGTGAGGGATGCAGAAAAGAAGGATTAGTTATTCGGAAATGTGATTGTCGTATCCCAAAAGAAAATCCTGTCGTATCCATAGAAACGATACACGATTTCGAAGGAAATGTCTTAGAACTCATAGTATTTCATAGCGACGCAATTTCCGTGTGAATTCGTCTATGTGTGAGAGTGAGGGATGCAGTAAAGAAGCATTAGTGGATCGGAAATGTGATTGTCGTATCTCAAAAGAAAATCCTGTCGTTTCCATAGAAACGTGACTCGATTTAGAAGGAAATTTTTTATAACACATAATATTTCATAGCGACGCAATTTCCGTGTGAATGCGTCAATGAGTGGGAGTGAGGGATGCAGTAAAGAAGGATTAGTGGATCGGAAATGAGATTGTCGTATCCCAAAAGAAAATCCTGTGGTTTCCATAGAAACGTTACTCGATTTAGAAGGAGAAGTCATAGCATCAATAGCATTTCATAGCGGCGCTATTTCCTTGTTAATTTGTCAATGAGTGAGAGTTAGGGATGCAGTAAAGAAGGATTAGTGGACCGGAAATGAGATTGTCGTATCCCAAAAGAAAATCCTGTCGTTTCCATAGAAACGTTTCTCGATTTAGAAGGAAATGTCTTAGAACACATAGTATTTCATAGCGACGCAATTTCCGTGTGAATTCGTCAATGTGTGGGGGTGAGGGATGCAGTAAAGAAGGATTAGTGGATCGGAAATGAGATTGTCGTATCCCAAAAGAAAATCCTGTCGTTTCCATAGAAACGTTACTCGATTTAGAAGGAGAAGTCATAGAACCCATAGTATTTCATAACGACGCAATTTCTGTGTGAATTCATCAATGAGTGCGAGTGAGGGATGCAGTAAAGAAGGATTAGTGGATCGGAAATGAGATTGTCGTATTCCAAAAGAAAATCCAGTCGTTTCCATAGAAACGTTACTCGAATTAGAAGGAAATGTCTTCGAACACATAGTATTTCATAGCGACGAAATTTCCGTGTGAATTCGTCAATGAGTGGGAGTGAGGGATGCAGTAAAGAAGGATTAGTGGATCGGAAATGAGATTGTCGTATCCCAAAAGAAAATCCTGTCGTTTCCATAGAAACGTTACTCGATTTAGATGGACAAGTCATAGAACCCATAGTATTTCATAGCGCCACAATTTCCGTGTGAATTCGTCAATGTGTGGGAGTGAGGGATGCAGTAAAGAAGGATTAGTGGATCGGAAATGAGATTGTCGTATCCCAAAAGAAAATCCTGTCGTTTCCATAGAAACATTACTCGATTTAGAAGGAAATGTCTTAGAACACATAGTATTTCATAGCGACGCAATTTCCGTGTGAATTCGTCAATGTGTGGAAGTGAGGGATGCAGTAAAGAAGGATTAGTGGATCGGAAATGTGATTGTCGTATCCCATAAGAAAATCCTGTCGTTTCCATAGAAACGTTACTCGATTTTAAAGGAAATGTCTTAGAACACATAGTATTTCACAGCGACGCAAATTCCGTGTGAATTCGTCAATGAGTGTGAGTGAGGGATGCAGTAAAGAAGGATTAGTGGATCGGAAATGAGATTGTCGTATCCCAAAAGAAAATCCTGTCGTTTCCATAGAAACATTACTCGATTTAGAAGGAAATGTCTTAGAACCCATAGTATTTCATAGCGACGCAATATCCGTGTGAATTCGTCAATGAGTGGGAGTGAGGGATGCAGTAAAGAAGGAACAATTGATCGGAAATGAGATTGTCGTATCCCAAAAGAAAATCATGTCGTTTCCATAGAAACGTTACTCGATTTAGAAGGAGATGTCTTAGAACACATAGTATTTCATAGCGACGCAATTTCCGTGTGAATTTGTCAATGTGTGGAAGTGAGGGATGCAGTAAAGAAGGATTAGTGGATCGGAAACGTGATTCTCGTATCCCAAAAGAAAATACTCTCGTTTCCATAGAAACGTTACTCGATTTAGAAGGAAATGTCTTAGAACACATAGTATTTCAGAGCGACGCAATTACCGTGTGATTTCGTCAATGTGTGGAAGTGAGGGATGCAGTAAAGATGGATTAGTGGATCGGAAATGTGATTGTCGTATCCCAAAAGAAAATCCTGTCGTTTCCATAGAAACATTACTCGAATTAGAAGCAGATGACTTAGAACACATTGTATTTCATAGCGACGCAATTTCCGTGTGAATTCGTCAAGGAGTGGGAGTGAGGGATGCAGTAAAGAAGGATTAGTGGATCGGAAATGAGATTGTCGTATCCCAAAGGAAAATCCTGTCGTTTCCATAGAAACGTTACTCGATTTAGAAGGAGAAGTCATAGAACCCATAGTATTTCATAGCGACGCAATTTCCGTGTGAATTCGTCAATGAGTGGGAGTGAGGGATGCAGTAAAGAAGGATTAGTGGATCGGATATGTGATTGTCGTATACCAAAAGAAAATCCTGTCGTTTCCATAGAAACGTTACTCGAATTAGAAGGAGAAGACTTAGAACACATTGTATTTCATAGCGACGCAATTTCCGTGTGAATTCGTCAAGGAGTGGGAGTGAGGGATGCAGTAAAGAACGATTAGTGGATCGGAAATGAGATTGTCGTATCCCAAAAGAAAATCCTGTCGTTTCCATAAAAACGTTACTCGACTTAGAAGGAAATGTCTTGGAACACATAGTATTTCATAGCCACGCAATTTCCGTGTGAATTCGTCAATGTGTGGGAGTGAGGGATGCAGTAAAGAAGGATGAGTGGACCGGAAATGAGATTGTCGTATCCCAAAAGAAAATCCTATAGTTTCCATAGAAACGTTACTCGATTTAGAAGGAGAAGTCATAGAGCGCAATTGTATTTCATAGCGACGCAATTTCCGTGTGAATTCGTGAATGAGTGGGAGTGAGGGATGCAGAAAAGAAGGATTAGTTATTCGGAAATGTGATTGTCGTATCCCAAAAGAAAATCCTGTCGTATCCATAGAAACGATACACGATTTCGAAGGAAATGTCTTAGAACTCATAGTATTTCATAGCGACGCAATTTCCGTGTGAATTCGTCTATGTGTGAGAGTGAGGGATGCAGTAAAGAAGCATTAGTGGATCGGAAATGTGATTGTCGTATCTCAAAAGAAAATCCTGTCGTTTCCATAGAAACGTGACTCGATTTAGAAGGAAATTTTTTATAACACATAATATTTCATAGCGACGCAATTTCCGTGTGAATGCGTCAATGAGTGGGAGTGAGGGATGCAGTAAAGAAGGATTAGTGGATCGGAAATGAGATTGTCGTATCCCAAAAGAAAATCCTGTCGTTTCCATAGAAACGTTACTCGATTTAGAAGGAGAAGTCATAGCATCAATAGCATTTCATAGCGGCGCTATTTCCTTGTTAATTTGTCAATGAGTGAGAGTTAGGGATGCAGTAAAGAAGGATTAGTGGACCGGAAATGAGATTGTCGTATCCCAAAAGAAAATCCTGTCGTTTCCATAGAAACGTTTCTCGATTTAGAAGGAAATGTCTTAGAACACATAGTATTTCATAGCGACGCAATTTCCGTGTGAATTCGTCAATGTGTGGGGGTGAGGGATGCAGTAAAGAAGGATTAGTGGATCGGAAATGAGATTGTCGTATCCCAAAAGAAAATCCTGTCGTTTCCATAGAAACGTTACTCGATTTAGAAGGAGAAGTCATAGAACCCATAGTATTTCATAACGACGCAATTTCTGTGTGAATTCGTCAATGAGTGCGAGTGAGGGATGCAGTAAAGAAGGATTAGTGGATCGGAAATGAGATTGTCGTATTCCAAAAGAAAATCCAGTCGTTTCCATAGAAACGTTACTCGAATTAGAAGGAAATGTCTTCGAACACATAGTATTTCATAGCGACGAAATTTCCGTGTGAATTCGTCAATGAGTGGGAGTGAGGGATGCAGTAAAGAAGGATTAGTGGATCGGAAATGAGATTGTCGTATCCCAAAAGAAAATCCTGTCGTTTCCATAGAAACGTTACTCGATTTAGATGGACAAGTCATAGAACCCATAGTATTTCATAGCGCCACAATTTCCGTGTGAATTCGTCAATGTGTGGGAGTGAGGGATGCAGTAAAGAAGGATTAGTGGATCGGAAATGAGATTGTCGTATCCCAAAAGAAAATCCTGTCGTTTCCATAGAAACATTACTCGATTTAGAAGGAAATGTCTTAGAACACATAGTATTTCATAGCGACGCAATTTCCGTGTGAATTCGTCAATGTGTGGAAGTGAGGGATGCAGTAAAGAAGGATTAGTGGATCGGAAATGTGATTGTCGTATCCCATAAGAAAATCCTGTCGTTTCCATAGAAACGTTACTCGATTTTAAAGGAAATGTCTTAGAACACATAGTATTTCACAGCGACGCAAATTCCGTGTGAATTCGTCAATGAGTGTGAGTGAGGGATGCAGTAAAGAAGGATTAGTGGATCGGAAATGAGATTGTCGTATCCCAAAAGAAAATCCTGTCGTTTCCATAGAAACATTACTCGATTTAGAAGGAAATGTCTTAGAACCCATAGTATTTCATAGCGACGCAATATCCGTGTGAATTCGTCAATGAGTGGGAGTGAGGGATGCAGTAAAGAAGGAACAATTGATCGGAAATGAGATTGTCGTATCCCAAAAGAAAATCATGTCGTTTCCATAGAAACGTTACTCGATTTAGAAGGAGATGTCTTAGAACACATAGTATTTCATAGCGACGCAATTTCCGTGTGAATTTGTCAATGTGTGGAAGTGAGGGATGCAGTAAAGAAGGATTAGTGGATCGGAAACGTGATTCTCGTATCCCAAAAGAAAATACTCTCGTTTCCATAGAAACGTTACTCGATTTAGAAGGAAATGTCTTAGAACACATAGTATTTCAGAGCGACGCAATTACCGTGTGATTTCGTCAATGTGTGGAAGTGAGGGATGCAGTAAAGATGGATTAGTGGATCGGAAATGTGATTGTCGTATCCCAAAAGAAAATCCTGTCGTTTCCATAGAAACGTTACTCGATTTAGAAGGAGAAGCCTTAGAACACATTGTATTTCATAGCGACGCAATTTCCGTGTGAAATCGTCAATGTGAGGGAGTTAGGGATGCAATAAATAAGGAATAGTGCATCGAGAAGGAGATACTCGTATCGCAAAAGAAAAGCCAGTCGTTTCCATAGAAACGATACTCGATTTAGAAAGAGAAGTCATAGAACCCATAGTATTTCATTGCGACCCAATTGCTGTGTTAATTCGACAATGTGTGGGAGTGATGAATGCAGTAAAGAAGGATTAGTGGATCGGAAATGTGATTGTCGTATCCCAAAAGAAAATCCTCTCGTTTCCATAGAAACGTTACTCGAGTAAGAAGGAAATGTCTTAGAACTCATAGTATTTCATAGCGACGCAATTTCCGTGTGAATTCGTCAATGTGTGAGAGTGAGGGATGCAGTAAAGAAGCATTAGTGGTCGGAAATGTGATTGTCGTATCTCAAAAGAATATCCTGTCGATTCCATAGAAACGTGACTCGATTTAGAAGGAAATTTTTTATAACACATAATATTTCATAGCGACGCAATTTCCGTGTGAATTCGTCAATGAGTGGGAGTGAGGGAAGCAGTAAAGAAGGATTAGTGGATCGGAAATGAGATTGTCGTATCCTAAAAGAAAATCCTGTCGTTTCCATAGAAACGTTACTCGATTTACAAGGAGAAGTCATAGACCCATAGTATTTCATAGCGACGCAATTTCCGTGTGAATTCGTCAATGAGTGGGAGTGAGGGATGCAGTAAAGAAGGATTAGGGGATCGGAAATGAGATTGTCGTATCCCAAAAGAAAATCGTGTCGTTTCCATAGAAACGTTACTCGATTTAGAAGGAAATGTCTTAGAACACATAGTATTTCATAGCGACGCAATTTTTGCGTAAATTCGTCATTTAGTGGGAGTGAGGGATGCAGTAGAGAAGGATTAGTGGATCGGAAATGAGATTGTCTTATCCCAAAAGAAAATCCTGTCGTTTCCATAGAAACGTCACTCGATTTAGATGGACAAGTCATAGAACCCATAGTATTTCATAGCGACGCAATTTCCGTGTGAATTCGTCAATGTGTGGGAGTGAGGGATGCAGTAAAGAAGGATTAGTAGATCGGAAATGAGATTGTCGTATCCCAAAAGAAAATCCTGTCGTTTCCATAGAAACATTACTCGATTTAGAAGGAAATGTCTTAGAACACATAGTATTTCATAGCGACGCAATTTCCGTGTGAATTCGTCAATGTGTGGGAGTGAGGGATGCAGTAAAGAAGGATTAGTGGTTCGGAAATGTGATTGTCGTATCCCATATGAAAATCCTGTCGTTTCCATAGAAACGTTACTCGATTTTAAAGGAATTGTCTTAGAACACATAGTATTTCACAGCGACGCAATTTCCGTGTGAATTCGTCAATGAGTGGGAGTGAGGGATGCAGTAAAGAAGGATTAGTGGATCGCAAATGAGATTGTCGTATCCCAAAAGAAAATCCTGTCGTTTCCATAGAAACGTTACTCGATTTAGAAGGAGAAGTCATAGAACACATAGTATTTCATAGCGATGCAATTTCCGTGAGAATTCGTCAATGTGTGGGAGTGAGGGATGCAGAAAACAAGGATTACTGGATCGGAAATGAGATTGTCGTATCCCAAAAGAAAATCCTGTCGTTTCCATAGAAACGTTACTCGATTTAGAAAGAAATGTCTTAGAACACATAGTATTTCATAGCGACGCAATTCCCGTGTGAATTCGTCAATGACTGGGAGTGAGAGATGCAGTAAAGAAGGATTAGTGGATCGGAAATGAGATTGTCGAATCCCAAAAGAAAATCCTGTCGTTTCCATAGAAACGTTACTCGATTTAGAAGGAGAAGTCATAGAACCTATAGTATTTCATAGCGACACAATATCCGTGTGAATTCGTCAGTGAGTGGGAGTGAGTGATTGAGTAAAGAAGGATTAGTTGATCGGAAATGAGATTGTCGTATCCCAAAAGAAAATCCTGTCGTTTCCATAGAAACGTTACTCGATGTAGTAGGAAATGTCTTAGAACACATAGTATTTCATAACGACGCAATTGCCGTGTGAATTCGTCAATGTGTGGGAGTGAGGGATGCAGTAAAGTAGGATTAGTGAATCGGAATTGTGATTGTCGTATCCCAAAAGAAAATCCTGTCGTTTCCATAGAAACGTTACTCGATTTAGAAGGAGAAGTCATAGAACCCATAGTATTTCATAACGACGCAATTGCCGTGTGAATTCGTCAATGTGTGGGAGTGAGGGATGCAGTAAAGTAGGATTAGTGAATCGGAAATGTGATTGTCGTATCCCAAAAGAAAATCGTGTCGTTTCCATAGAAACGTTACTCGATTTAGAAGGAAATGTCTTTGAACACATAGTATTTCATAGCGACGCAATTCCGTGTGAATTCGTCAATGTGTGGAAGTGAGTAATGCAGTAAAGAAGGGTTAGTGGATCGGAAATGTGATTCTCGTATCCCAAAAGAAAATCCTGTCGATTCCTTAGAAACGTTACTCGATTTAGAAGGAAATGTCTTAGAACACATAGTATTTCATAGCGACGCAATTTCCGTGTGATTTCGTCAATGTGTGGGAGTGAGGGATGCAGTAAAGATGGATTAGTGGATCGGAAATGTGATTGTCGTATCCCACAAGAAAATCCTGTCGTTTCCATAGAAACGTTACTCGATTTAGAAGGAGAAGCCTTAGAACACATTGTATTTCATAGCGACGCAAATACCGTGTGAATTCGGTAATGTGTGGGGGTGAGGGATGCAGTAAAGAAGGATTAGTGGTTCGGAAATGAGATTGTCGTATCCCAAAAGAAAATCCTGTCGTTTCCATAGAAACGTTACTAGATTTAGAAGGAAATGTCATGGAACCCATAGTATTTCATAGCGACGCAATTTCCGTGTGAATTCGTCAATGAGTGGGAGTGAGGGATGCAGTAAAGAAGGATTAGTGGATCAAAAATGAGTTTGTCGTATCCCAAAAGAAAATCCTGTCGTTTCCATAGAAACGTTACTCGATTTAGAAGGAAATGTCATAGAACCCATAGTATTTCATAGCGACGCAATTTCCGTGTGAATTCGTCAATGAGTGGGAGTGAGGGATTCAGTAAAGAAGGATTAGTGGATCGGAAATGTGATTGTCAATCCCAAAAGAAAATCCTGTCGTTTCCATTGAAACGTTACTCGATTTAGAAGGAGAAGTCATAGAACCGATTGTATTTCATAGCGACGCAATTTCCGTGTGAAATCTTGAATGAGTGGGAGTGAGGGATGCAGTAAAGAAGGATTAGTTAATCGGAAATGTGACTGTAGTATTCCAAAAGAAAATCCTGTCGTTTCCATAGAAACGTTACTCGATTTAGAAGGAAATGTCTTACAACACATAGTATTTCATAGCGACGCAATTTCCGTGTTAATTCGTCAATGAGTGGGAGGGAGGGATGCAGTAAAGAAGGATTAGTGGATCGGAAATGAGATTGTCGTATCCCAAAGGAAAATCCTGTCGTTTCCATAGAAACGTTACTCGATTTAGAAGGAGAAGTCATAGAACCCATAGTATTTCATTGCGACGCAATTGCTTTGTTAATTCGTCAATGTGTGGGAGTGAGGAATGCAGTAAGGAATGATTAGTGGATCGGAAAAGTGATTGCCGTATCCCAAAAGAAAATCCTGTCGTTTCCATAGAAACGTTACTCGATTTAGAAGGAGAAGTCATAGAACCAATAGTATTTCATAGCGGCGCTATTTCCGTGTGAATTGCTCAATGAGTGGGAGTGAGGGATGCAGTAAAGAAGGATTAGTGGATCGGAAATGAGATTGTCGTATCCCAAAAGAAAATCCTGTCGTTTCCATAGAAACGTTACTCGATTTAGAAGGAAATGTCTTAGAACACATATAATATCATGGCGACGCAATTTCTGTGTGAATTCGTCAATGTGTGGGAGTGAGGGATGCAGTAAAGAAGGGTTAGTGGATCGGAAATGAGATTGTCGTATCCCAAAAGAAAATCCTGTCGTTTCCATAGAAACGTTACTCGATTTAGAAGGAGAAGTCATAGAACCCATAGTATTTCATAGCGACGCAATTTCCGTGTGAATTCGTCAATGAGTGGGAGTGAGGGATGCAGTAAAGAAGGATTAGTGGATCGGAAATGAGATTGTCGTATTCCAAAAGAAAATCCAGTCGTTTCCATAGAAACGTTACTCGATTTAGAAGGAAATGTCTTAGAACACATAGTATTTCATAGCGACGAAATTTCCGTGTGAATTCGTCAATGAGTGGGAGTGAGTCATGCAGTAAAGAAGGATTAGTGGATCGGAAATGAGATTGTCGTATCCCAAAAGAAAATCCTGTCGGTTCCATAGAAACGTTACTCGATTTAGAAGGAGAAGTAATAGAACCCATAGTATTTCATAGCGACGCAATTTCCGTGTGAATTCGTCAATGAGTGGGAGTGAGGGATGCAGTAAAGAAAGGATTAGTGGATCGGAAATGAGATTGTCGTATCCCAAAAGAAAATCCTGTCGTTTCCATAGAAACGTTACTCGATTTAGAAGGAAATGTCTTAGAACACATAGTATTTCATAGCGACGCAATTTTCGTGTGAATTCGTCATTGAGTGGGAGGGAGGGATGCAGTAAAGAAGGATTAGTGGATCGGAAATGAGATTGTCGTATCCCAAAAGAAAATCCTGTCGTTTCCATAGAAACGTTACTCGATTTAGAAGGAAATGTCTTAGAACACATATAATATCATGGCGACGCAATTTCTGTGTGAATTCGTCAATGTGTGGGAGTGAGGGATGCAGTAAAGAAGGGTTAGTGGATCGGAAATGAGATTGTCGTATCCCAAAAGAAAATCCTGTCGTTTCCATAGAAACGTTACTCGATTTAGATGGACAAGTCATAGAACCCACAGTATTTCATAGCGACGCAAATTCCGTGTGAATTCGTCAATGTGTGGGAGTGAGGGTTGCAGTAAAGAAGGATTAGTGGATCGGAAATGAGATTGTCGTATCCCAAAAGAAAATCCTGTCGTTTCCATAGAAACATTACTCGATTTAGAAGGAAATGTCTTAGAACACATAGTATTTCATAGCGACGCAATTTCCGTGTGAATTCGTCAATGTGTGGGAGTGAGGGATGCAGTAAAGAAGGATTAGTGGATCGGAAATGTGATTGTCGTATCCCATAAGAAAATCCTGTCGTTTCTGTAGAAACGTTACTCGATTTTAAAGGAAATGTCTTAGAACACATAGTATTTCACAGCGACGCAATTTCTGTGTGAATTCGTCAATGAGTGGGAGTGAGGGATGCAGTAAAGAAGGATTAGTGGATCGCAAATGAGATTGTCGAATCCCTAAAGAAAATCCTGTCGTTTCCATAGAAACGTTACTCGATTTAGAAGGAGAAGTCATAGATCCTATAGTATTTCATAGCGACACAATATCCGTGTGAATTCGTCAATGAGTGGGAGTGAGTGATGGAGTAAAGAAGGATTAGTGGATCGGAAATGAGATTGTCGTATCCCAAAAGAAAATCCTGTCGTTTCCATAGAAACGTTACTCGATGTAGTAGGAAATGTCTTAGAACACATAGTATTTCATAGCGACGCAATATCCGTGTGAATTCGTCAATGAGTGTGAGTGAGGGATGCAGTAAAGAAGGAATAATGGATCGGAAATGAGAATGTCGTATCCCAAAAGAAAATCCTGTCGTTCCATAGAAACGTTACTCGATTTAGAAGGAAATGTCTTAGAACACATTGTATTTCATAGCGACGCAATTTCCGTGTGAAATCGTCAATGTGTGGGAGTGAGGGATGCAGTAAAGAAGAATTAGTGGATCGGAAATGAGATTGTCGTATCCCAAAAGAAAATCCTGTCGTTTCCATAGAAACGTTACTCGATTTAGTAGGAGAAGTCATAGAACCCATAGTATCTCATAACGACACAATTTCCGTGTGGATTCATCAATGAGTGGGAGTAAGGGATGCAATAAAGAAGGATTAGTGGTTCGGAAATGAGATTGTCGTATGCCAAAAGAAAATCCTGTCGTTTCCATAGAAACGTTACTCGATTTAGAAGGAAATGTCATAGAACCCATAGTATTTCATAGCGACGCAATTTCCGTGTGAATTCGTCAATGAGTGGGAGTGAGGGATGCAGTAAAGAAGGATTAGGGGATCGGAAATGAGTTTGTCGTATCCCAAAAGAAAATCCTGTCGTTTCCATAGAAACTGTACTCGATTTAGAAGGAAATGTCTTACAACACATAGTATTTATTAGCGACGCAATTACCGTGTGAATTCGTCAATGTGTTGGAGTGAGGGATGCTGTAAAGAAGGATTAGTGAATCGGTAATGTGATTGTCGTATCCCAAAAGAAAATCCTGTCGTTTCCATAGAAAAGTTACTCGATTTAGAAGGAAAGGTCTTAGAACACATAGTATTTCATAGCGACGCAATTTCCGTGTGAATTCGTCAATGTGTGGAAGTGAGGGATGCAGTAAAGAAGGATTTGTGGATCGGAAATGTGATTCTCGTATCCCAAAAGAAAATCCTGTCGTTTCCATAGAAACGTTACTCGATTTAGAAGGAAATGTCTTAGAACACATAGTATTTCATAGCGACGCAATTTCCGTGTGATTTCGTCAATGTGTGGGAGTGAGGGATGCAGTAAAGATGGATTAGTGGATCGGAAATGTGATTGTCGTATCCCAAAAGAAAATCCTGTCGTTTCCATAGAAACGTTACTCGATTTAGAAGGAGAAGTCATAGAACCCATAGTATCTCATAACGACACAATTTCCGTGTGGATTCATCAATGAGTGGGAGTAAGGGATGCAATAAAGAAGGATTAGTGGTTCGGAAATGAGATTGTCGTATGCCAAAAGAAAATCCTGTCGTTTCCATAGAAACGTTACTCGATTTAGAAGGAAATGTCATAGAACCCATAGTATTTCATAGCGACGCAATTTCCGTGTGAATTCGTCAATGAGTGGGAGTGAGGGATGCAGTAAAGAAGGATTAGTGGATCGGAAATGAGTTTGTCGTATCCCAAAAGAAAATCCTGACGTTTCCATAGAAACTGTACTCGATTTAGAAGGAAATGTCTTACAACACATAGTATTTCATAGCGACGCAATTACCGTGTGAATTCGGTAATGTAAGGGAGTGAGGGATGCAGTGAAGAAGGATTAGTGGTTCGGAAATGAGATTTTCGTATCCCAAAAGAAAATTCTGTCGTTTCCATAGAAACGTTACTAGATTTAGAAGTGAATGTCATAGAACCCATAGTATTTCATAGCGACGCAATTTCCGTGTGAATTCGTCAATGAGTGGGAGTGAGGGATGCAGTAAAGAAGGATTAGTGGATCGGAAATGAGTTTGTCGTATCCCAAAAGAAAATCCTGTCGTTTCCATAGAAACGTTACTCGATATAGAAGGAAATGTCATAGAACCCATAGTAAATTCATAGCGACGCAATTTCCGTGTGAATTCCTCAATGAGTGGGTGTGAGGGATGCAGTAAAGAAGGATTAGTGGATCGGAAATGAGATTGTCGTATCCCAAAAGAAAATCCTGTCGTTTCCATAGAAAAGTTACTCGATTTAGAAGGAAATGTCATAGAACCCATAGTATTTCATAACGACGCAATTTCCGTGTGAATTCGTCAATGTGTTGGAGTGAGGGATGCTGTAAAGAAGGATTAGTGAATCGGTAATGTGATTGTCGTATCCCAAAAGAAAATCCTGTCGTTTCCATAGAAAAGTTACTCGATTTAGAAGGAAAGGTCTTAGAACACATAGTATTTCATAGCGACGCAATTTCCGTGTGAATTCGTCAATGTGTGGAAGTGAGGGATGCAGTAAAGAAGGATTAGTTGATCGGAAATGTGATTCTCGTATCCCAAAAGAAAATCCTGTCGTTTCCATAGAAACGTTACTCGATTTAGAAGGAAATGTCTTAGAACACATAGTATTTCATAGCGACGCAATTTCCGTGTGATTTCGTCAATGTGTGGGAGTGAGGGATGCAGTAAAGATGGATTAGTGGATCGGAAATGTGATTGTCGTATCCCACAAGAAAATCCTGTCGTTTCCATAGAAACGTTACTCGATTTAGAAGGAGAAGCCTTAGAACACATTGTATTTCATAGCGACGCAATTTCCGTGTGAAATCGTCAAGGAGTGGGAGTGAGGGATGCAGTAAAGAAGAATTAGTGGATCGGAAATGAGATTGTCGTATCCCAAAAGAAAATCCTGTCGTTTCCATAGAAACGTTACTCGATTTAGAAGGAGAAGTCATAGAACCCATAGTATCTCATAACGACACAATTTCCGTGTGGATTCATCAATGAGTGGGAGTAAGGGATGCAATAAAGAAGGATTAGTGGTTCGGAAATGAGATTGTCGTATGCCAAAAGAAAATCCTGTCGTTTCTATAGAAACGTTACTCGATTTAGAAGGAAATGTCATAGAACCCATAGTATTTCATAGCGACGCAATTTCCATGTGAATTCGTCAATGAGTGGGAGTGAGGGATGCAGTAAAGAAGGATTAGGGGATCGGAAATGAGTTTGTCGTATCCCAAAAGAAAATCCTGTCGTTTCCATAGAAACTGTACTCGATTTAGAAGGAAATGTCTTACAACACATAGTATTTCATAGCGACGCAATTACCGTGTGAATTCGGTAATGTGTGGGAGTGAGGGATGCAGTAAAGAAGGATTAGTGGTTCGGAAATGAGATTTTCGTATCCCAAAAGAAAATTCTGCCGTTTCCATAGAAACGTTACTAGATTTAGAAGTGAATGTCATAGAACCCATAGTATTTCATAGCGACGCAATTTCCGTGTGAATTCGTCAATGAGTGGGAGTGAGGGATGCAGTAAAGAAGGATTAGTGGATCGGAAATGAGTTTGTCGTATCCCAAAAGAAAATCCTGTCGTTTCCATAGAAACGTTACTCGATATAGGAGGAAATGTCATAGAACCCATAGTATTTCATAGCGACGCAATTTCCGTGTGAATTCCTCAATGAGTGGGTGTGAGGGATGCAGTAAAGAAGGATTAGTGGATCGGAAATGAGATTGTCGTATCCCAAAAGAAAATCCTGTCGTTTCCATAGAAACGTTACTCGATTTAGAAGGAGAAGTCATAGAACCCATTGTATTTCATAGCAACGCAATTTCCGTGTGAATTCTTGAATGAGTGGGAGTGAGGATTGCAGTAAAGAAGGATTAGTTAATCGGAAATGTGACTGTAGTATTCCAAAAGAAAATCCTGTCGTTTCCATAGAAACGTTACTCGATTTAGAAGGAAATGTCTCACAACACATAGTATTTCATAGCGACTCAATTTCTGTGTTAATTCGTCAATGTGAGGGAGCTAGGGTTGCAATGAAGAAGGAATAGTGCATCGAGAAGGAGATACTCGTATCGCAATAGAAAAGCCAGTCGTTTCCATAGAAACGATACTCGATTTAGAAAGAGAAGTCATAGAACCCATAGTATTTCATTGCGACGCAATTGCTGTGTTAATTCGTCAATGTGTGGGAGTGAGGAATGCAGTAAAGAATGATTAGTGGATCGGAAAAGTGATTGCCGTATCCCAAAAGAAAATCCTGTCGTTTCCAAAGAAACGTTACTCGATTTAGGAGGAAATGTCTTAGAACACATAGTATTTCATAGCCACGCAATTTCCGTGTGAATTCGTCAATGTGTGAAAGTGAGGGATACAGTAAAGAAGGATTAGTGGATTGGAAATGAGATTGTCGTATCCCAAAAGAAAATCCTGTCGTTTCCATAGAAACGTTACTGAATTTAGAAGGAAATGTCTTAGAACACATAGTATTTCATAGCGACGCAATTTCCGTGTGAATTCGTCAATGTGTGGGAGTGAGGGATGCAGTAAAGAAGGGTTAGTGGATCAGAAATGAGATTGTCGTTTCCCAAAACAAAATCCTGTCGCCTCCATAGAAACGTTACTCGATTTAGAAGGAGAAGTCATAGAACCCATAGTATTTCATAGCGACGCAATTTCCGTGTGAATTCGTCAAGAGTGGGAGTGAGGGATGCAGTGAAGAAGGATTAGTGGATCGGAAATGAGATTGTCGTATCCCAAAAGAAAATCCTGTCGTTTCCGTAGAAACATTACTCGATTTGGGGGGAAATGTCTTAGAACACATAGTATTTCATAGCGACGCAATTTCCGTGTGAATTCGTCAATGAGTGGGAGTGAGGGATGCAGTAAAGAAGGATTAGTGGATCGGAAATGAGATTGTCGTATCCCAAAAGAAAAACCTGTTGTTTCCATAGAAACGTTACTCGATTTAGAACGAGAAGTCATAGAACCCATAGTATTTCATAGCGAAGCAATTTCCGTGTGAATTCGTCAATGTGTGGGAGTGAGGGATGCAGTAAAGGAGGATTAGTGGATCGGAAATGAGTTTGTCGTATCGCAAAAGAAAATCCTGTCGTTTCCATAGAAACGTTACTCGATTTAGAAGGAGAAGTCATAGAACCCATAGTATTTCATAGCGACGCAATTTCCGTGTGAATTCGTCAATGTGTGGGAGTGAGGGATGCAGTAAAGAAGGATTAGTGGATCGGAAATGAGTTTGTCGTATCCCAAAAGAATATGCTGTCGTTTCCATAGAAACGTTACTCGATTTAGAAGGAAATGTCATAGAACAAATAGTATTTCATAGCGACGCAAATTCCGTGTGAATTCGTCAATGAGTGGGAGTGAGGGATGCGGTAAAGAAGGATTAGTGGATCGGAAATGAGATTGTCGTATCCCAAAAGAAAATCCTGTCGTTTCCATAGAAACGTTACTCGATTTAGAAGGAGAAGTCATATAACCCATTGTATTTCATAGCGACGCAATTTCCGTGTGAATTCTTGAATGAGTGGGAGTGAGGGATGCAGTAAAGAAGGATTAGTTAATCGGAAATGTGACTGTAGTATTCCAAAAGAAAATCCTGTCGTTTCCATAGAAACGTTACTAGATTTAGAAGGAAATGTCTTACAACACATAGTACTTCATAGCGACGCAATTTCCGTGTTAATTCGTCAATGAGTGGGAGTGAGGGATGCAGTAAAGAAGGATTAGTGGATCGGAAATGAGATTGTCGTATCCCAAAAGAAAATCCTGTCGTTTCCATAGAAACGTTACTCGATTTAGGAGGAGAAGTCATAGAACCCATAGAATTTCATAGCGACTCAATTTCTGTGTTAATTCGTCAATGTGAGGGAGCTAGGGATGCAATAAAGAAGGAATAGTGCATCGAGAAGGAGATACTCGTATCGCAAAAGAAGAAGCCAGTCGTTTCCATAGAAACGATACCCGATTTAGAAAGAGAAGTCATAGAACCCATAGTAATTCATTGCGACGCTATTGCTGCGTTAATTCGTCAATGTGTGGGAGTGAGGAATGCAGTAATGAAGGATTAGTGAATCGGAAATGTGATTGTCGTATCCCAAAAGAAAATCCTGTCGATTCTATAGAAACGTTACTCGATTTATAAGGAAATTCTTAGAACACATAGTATTTCATAGCGACGCAATTTCCGTGTGAATTCGTCAATGAGTGGAAGTGAGGGATGCAGTAAAAGAAGGATTAGTGGATCAGAAATGAGATTGTCGTATCCCAAAAGAAAATCCTGTCGTTTCCATAGAAACGTTACTCGATTTAGAACGAGAAGTCATAGAACCCATAGTATTTCATAGCGAAGCAATTTCCGTGTGAATTCGTCAATGTGTGGGTGTGAGGGATGCAGTAAAGGAGGATTAGTGGATCGGAAATGAGTTTGTCGTATCGCAAAAGAAAATCCTGTCGTTTCCATAGAAACGTTACTCGATTTAGAAGGAGAAGTCATAGAACCAAAAGTATTTCATAGCGACGCAATTTCCGTGTGAATTCGTCAATGTGTGGAAGTGAGGGATGCAGTAAAGAAGGATTAGTGGATCGGAAATGTGATTCTCGTATCCCAAAAGAAAAACCTGTCGTTTCCATAGAAACGTTACTCGATTTAGAACGAGAAGTCATAGAACCCATAGTATTTCTGAGCGAAGCAATTTCCTTGTGAATTCGTCAATGTGTGGGAGTGAGGGATGCAGTAAAGTAGGATTAGTGGATCGGAAATGAGTTTGTCGTATCGCAAAAGAAAATCCTGTCGTTTCCATAGAAACGTTACTCGATTTAGAAGGAGAAGTCATAGAACCCGTAGTATTTCATAGCGACGCAATTTCCGTGTGAATTCGTCAATGAGTGGGAGTTAGGGATGCAGTAAAGAAGGATTAGTGGATCGGAAGTGAGATTGTCGTATCCCAAAAGAAAATCTTGTCGTTTATATAGAAACGTTACTCGAATTAGAATGAGAAGTCATAGAACCCATAGTATTTCATAGCGAAGCAATTTCAGTGTGAATTCGTCAATGTGTGGGAGTGAGGGATGCAGTAAAGGAGGATTAGTGGATCGGAAATGAGTTTGTCGTATCGCAAAAGAAAATCCTGTCGTTTCCATAGAAACGTTACTCGACTTAGAAGGAGAAGTCATAGAACCCATTGTATTTCATAGCGACGCAATTTCCGTGTGAATTCTTGAATGAGTGGGGAGTGAGGGATGCGGTATAGAAGGATTAGTTAATCGAAATGTGACTGTAGTATTCCAAAAGAAAATCCTGTCGTTTCCATAGAAACGTTACTCGATTTAGAAGGAAGTGTCTTAGAACACATAGTATTTCATAGCGACGCAATTTCCGTGTGAATTCGTCAATGTGTGGGAGTGAGGGATGCAGTAAAGATGGGTTAGTGGATTAGAAATGAGATTGTCGTTTCCCAAATCAAAATCCTGTCGTCTTCATAGAAACGTTACTCGATTTAGAAGGAGAAGTCATAGAACCCATAGTATTTGATAGCTTCGCAATTTCCGTGTGAATTCGTCAGAGTGGGAGTGAGGGACGCAGTGAAGAAGGATTAGTGGAACGGAAATGAGATTGTCGTATCCCAAAAGAAAATCCTGTCGTTTCCGTAGAAACGTTACTCGATTTAGGAGGAAATGTCTTAGAACACATAGTATTTCATAGAGACGCAATTTGAGCGTGAATTCGACAATGAGTGGGAGTGAGGGATGCAGTAAAGAAGGATTAGTGGATCGGAAATGAGATTGTCGTATCCCAAAAGAAATTAGTGTCGTTTCCATAGAAACGTTACTCGATTTAGAAGGAGAAGTCATAGAACCCATAGTATTTCATAGCGACGCAATATCGGTGTGAATTCGTCAATGTGTGGGAGTGAGGGATGCAGCAAAGAAGGATAGTGGATCGGAAATGTGATTGTCGTATCCCAAAAGAAAATCCTGTCGTTTCCATAGAAACGTTTCTCGATTTAGAAGGAAATGTCTTAGAACATATAGTATTTCATAGCGACGCAATTTCCGTGTGAATTCGTCAATGTGTGGGAGTGAGGGATTGCAGTAAAGAAGGATTAGTCGATCGGAAATGTGATTGTCGTATCACAAAAGAAAATCCTGTCGTTTCCATAGAAACGTTTCTCGATTTAGAACGAAATGTCTTAGAACAGGTAGTGTTTCATAGCGACGCAATTTCCGTGTGAATTCGTCAATGTGTGGGAGTGAGAGATGCAGTAAAGAAGGATTAGTGGGTCGGAAATGTGATTGCCGTATCCCAAAAGAAAATCCTATCGTTTCCATTAAAACGTTACTTGATTTAGGAGGAAATGTCTTAGAACACATAGTATTTCATAGCGACGCAATTTCCGTGTGAATTCGTCAATGTGTGGGAGTGAGGGATGCAGTAAAGATGGATTAGTGGATCGGAAATGAGATTGTCGTATCCCAAATGGAAATCCTGTCGTTTCCATAGAAACGTTACTCGATTTAGAAGGAGATGTCATGCAACCCATAGTATTTCATAGCGACTCAATTTCTGTGTTAATTCGTGAATGTGAGGGAGCTAGGGATGCAATAAAGAAGGAATGGTGCATCGAGAAGGAGATACTCGTATCGCAAAAGAAAATCCTGTCGTTTCCATAGAAACGTTACTCGATTTAGATGGAAATGTCTTAGAACAGATAGTATTTCATAGCGACGCAATTTCCATGTGAATTCGCCAATGTGTGGGAGTGAGGGATGCAGTAAAGAAGGATTAGTGGATCGGTAATGAGATTGTCGTATCCCAAATGAAAATCCTGTCGTTTCCATAGAAACGTTACTCGATTTAGAAGGAGAAGTCATAGAACCCATAGTATTTCATAGCGAAGCAATTTCCGTGTGAATTCGTCAATGAGTGGGAGTAAGGGATGCAGTAAAGAAGGATTAGTGGAACGGAAATGAGATTGTCGTTTCGCATAAGAAAATCCTGTCGTTTCCATAGAAAACGTTACTCGATTTAGAAGGAAATGTCTTAGAACACATGGTATTTCATAGCGACGAAATATCCGTGTGAATTCATCTATGAGTGGGAGTGAGGGATGCAGTAAAGAAGGATTAGTGGATCGGAAATGAGATTGTCGTATCCAAAAGAAAATCCTGTCGTTTCCATAGAAACGTTACTCGATTTAGAAGGAGAAGTCATAGAACCCATTGTATTTCATAGCGACGCAATTTCCGTGTGAATTCGTGAATGAGTGGGAGTGAGGGATACAGTAAAGAAGGATTAGTTAATCGGAAATGTGATTGCAGTATTCCAAAAGAAAATCCTGTCGTTTCCATAGAAACGTTACTCGATTTAGAAGGAAATGTCTTACAACACATAGTATTTCATAGCGACGCAATTTCCGTGTTAATTCGACAATGAGTGGGAGTGAGGGATGCAGTAAAGAAGGATTAGTGGATCGGAAATGAGATTACGTATCCCAAAGAAAATCCTGTCGTTTCCATAGAAACGTTACTCGATTTAGAAGGAGAAGTCATAGAACCCATAGTATTTCATAGCGACGCAATTTCCGTGTGAATTCGTCAATGAGTGGGAGTGAGGGATGCAGTAAAGAAGGATAAGTGGATCGGAAATGAGATTGTCGTATCTCAAAAGAAAATCCTGTCGTTTCCGTAGAAACGTTACTCGATTTAGAAGGAAATGTCTTAGAACACATAGTATTTCATAGAGACGCAATTTGAGTGTGAATTCGACAATGAGTGGGAGTGAGGGATGCAGTAAAGAAGGATTAGTGGATCGGAAATGTGATTGTCGTATCCCAAAAGAGAATCCTTTCGTTTCCATAAAAACGTTACTTGATTTAGAAGGAAATGTCTTAGAACACATAGTATTTCATAGCGACGCAATTTCCGTGTGAATTCGTCAATGTGTGGGAGTGAGGGATGCAGTAATGATGGATTAGTGGATCGGAAATGAGATTGTCGTATCCCAAATGGAAATCCTGTCGTTTCCATAGAAACGTTACTCGATTTAGAAGGAGAAGTCATGGAACCCATAGTACTTCATAGCGACTCAATTTCTGTGTTAATTCGTCAATGTGAGGAAGCTAAGGATGCAATAAAGAAGGAATGGTGCATCGAGAAGGAGATACTCGTATCGCAAAAGAAAATCCTGTCGTTTCCATAGAAACGTTAGTCGATTTAGATGGAAATGTCTTAGAACACATAGTATTTCATAGCGACGCAATTTCCATGTGAATTCGCCAATGTGTGGGAGTGAGGGATGCAGTAAAGAAGGGATTAGTGGATCGGTAATGAGATTGTCGTATCCCAAATGAAAATCCTGTCGTTTCCATAGAAACGTTACTCGATTTAGAAGGAGAAATCATAGAACCAATAGTATTTCATAGCGAAGCAATTTCCGTGTGAATTCGTCAATGAGTGGGAGTAAGGGATGCAGTAAAGAAGGATTAGTGGATCGGAAAGGAGATACTCGTATCGCAAAAAAAATCCTGTCGTTTCCATAGAAACGTTAGTCGATTTAGATGGAAATGTCTTAGAACACATAGTATTTCATAGCGACGAAATATCCGTGTGAATTCGTCAATGAGTGGGAGTGAGGGATGCAGTAAAGGAGGATTAGTGGATCGGAAATGAGATTGTCGTATCCCAAAAGAAAATCCTGTCGTTACCATAGAAACGTTACTCGATTTAGAAGGAGAAGTCATAGAACCCATTGTATTTCATAGCGACGCAATTTCCGTGTGAATTCGTGAATGAGTGGGAGTGAGGGATGCAGTAAAGAAGGATTAGTTAATCGGAAATGTGATTGCAGTATTCCAAAAGAAATGCTGTCGTTTCCATAGAAACGTTACTCGATTTAGAAGGAAATGTCTTACAACACATAGTATTTCATAGCGACGCAATTTCCGTGTTAATTCGTTTATGAGTGGAGTGAGGGATGCAGTAAAGAAGGATTAGTGGATCGGAAATCAGATTGTCGTATCCCAAAAGAAAATCTGTCGTTTCCATAGAAACGTTACTCGATTTAGGAGGAGAAGTCATAGAACCCATAGTATTTCATAGCGACTCAATTTCTGTGTTAATTCGTCAATGTGAGGGAGCTAATGATGCAATAAAGAAGGAATAGTGCATCGAGAAGGAGATACTCGTATCGCGAAGAAAAGCCAGTCGTTTCCATAGAAACGATACTCGATTTAGAAAGAGAAGTCATAGAACCCAAAGTACTTTATTGCGACGCTATTGCTGCGTTAATTCGTCAATGTGTGGGAGTGAGGAATGCAGTAAAGAAGGATTAGTGGATCGGAAATGTGATCGTCGTATCCCAAAAGAAAATCCTGTCGTTTCCATAGAAACGTTACTCGATTTATAGGGAAATGTCTTAGAACACATAGTATTTCATAGCGACGCAATTTCCGTGTGAATTCGTCAATGAGTGGGAGTGAGGGATGCAGTAAAGAAGGATTAGTGGATCGGAAATGAGATTGTCGTATCCCAAAAGAAAATTCTGTCGATTCCATAGAAACATTACTCGATTTAGAAGAAGAAGTCATAGAACCCATAGTATTTCATAGCGACTCAATTTCTGTGTTAATTCGTCAATGTGAGGGAGCTAGGGATGCAATAAAGAAGGAATAGTGCATCGAGAAGGAGATACTCGTATCGCAATAGAAAAGCCAGTCGTTTACATAGAAACCATACTCGATTTAGAAAGAGAAGTCATAGAACCCATAGTATTTCATTGCGACGCAATTGCTGTGTTAATTCGTCAATGTGTGGGAGTGAGGAATGCAGTAAAGAATGATTAGTGGATCGGAAAAGTGATTGCCGTATCCCAAAGAAAATCCTGTCGTTTCCAAGGAAACGCTACTCGATTTAGATGGAAATGTCTTGGAACACATAGTATTTCATAGCGACGCAATTTCCGCGTGAATTCGTCAATGTGTGAAAGTGAGGGTTGCAGTAAAGATGGATTAGTGGATCGGAAATGTGATTGTCGTAT
>NW_025728287.1:5920690-6006912 GCF_021461385.2 Schistocerca piceifrons
AAAGAATGATTAGTGGATCGGAAAAGTGATTGCCGTATCCCAAAAGAAAATCCTGTCGTTTCCAAGGAAACGTTACTCGATTTAGATGGAAATGTCTTAGAACACATAGTATTTCATAGCGATGCAATTTCCGCGTGAATTCGTCAATGTGTGAAAGTGAGGGATGCAGTAAAGATGGATTAGTGGATCGGAAATGTGATTGTCGTATCCCAAAAGAAAATCCTGTCGTTTCCATAGAAACGTTACTCGATTTAGAAGGAAATGTCTTAGAACGCATCGTATTCATAACGACGCAATTTCCGTGTGAATTCGTCAATGTGTGGGAGTGAGGGATGCAGTAAAGAAGGGTTAGTGGATCAGAAATGAGATTGTCGTATCCCAAAACAAAATCCTGTCGTTTCCATAGAAAGGCTACTCGATTTAGAAGGAGAAGTCATAGAACCCATAGTATTTCATAGCGACGCAATTTCCGTGTGAATTCGTCAAGAGTGGGAGTGAGGGATGCAGTGAAGAAGGATTAGTGGATCGGAAATGAGATTGTCGTATCCAAAACAAAATCCTGTCGTTTCCGTAGAAACGTTACTCGATTTAGGAGGAAATGTCTTAGAACACATAGTATTTCATAGCGACGCAATTTCCGTGTGAATTCGTCAATGAGTGGGAGTTATGGATGCAGTAAAGAAGAGGATTAGTGGATCGGAAATGTGAGTGTCGAATCCCAAAAGGAAAATCCTTTCGTTTCCATAGAAACGTTTCTCGATTTAGAACGAAATGTCTTAGAACACTTAGTATTTAATAGCGACGCAATTTCCGTGTGAGTTCGTCAATGTGTGGGAGTGAGGGATGCAGTAAAGAAGGATTAGTGGGTCGAAAATGTGATTGTCGTATCCCAAAAGAAAATGCTTTCGTTTCCATAGGAACGTTTCTCGATTTAGAACGAAATGTCTTAGAACACTTAGTATTTAATAGCGACGCAATTTCCGTGTGAGTTCGTCAATGTGTGGGAGTGAGGGATGCAGTAAAGAAGGATTAGTGGGTCGAAAATGTGATTGTCGTATCCAAAAGAAAATGCTTTCGTTTCCATAGATACGTTACTCGATTTAGAAGGAAATGTCTTAGAACACATAGTATTTCATAGCGACGCAATTTCCGTGTGAATTCGTCAATGTGTGGGAGTAAGGGATGCAGTAAAGTAGGATTAGTGGATCGGAAATGAGATTGTCGTATCCCAAATGAAAATCCTGTCGTTTCCATAGAAACGTTACTCGATTTAGAAGGAGATGTCATGGAACCCATAGTAATTCATAGCGACTCAATTTCTGTGTTAATTCGTCAATGTGAGTTAGCTAGGGATGCAATAAAGAAGGAATAGTGCATCGAGAAGGAGATACTCGTATCGCAAAAGAAAATCCTGTCGTTTCCATAGAAACGTTACTTGATTTAGAAGGAACTGTCATAGAACACATAGTATTTCTTAGCGACACAAGTTCCGTGTGATTACGTCAATGTGTGGGAGTAAGGGATGCAGTAAGAAGGATTAGTGGATGGGAAATGAGATTGTCGTATCCAAAAGAGAATCCTGTCGTTTCCATAGAAACGTTACTCGAGTTAGAAGGAAAGTCATAGAACCCATAGTATTTCATAGCGACTCAATTTCTATATTAATTCGTCAATGTGAGGGAGCTAGGGATGCAATAAAGAAGGAATAGTGCATTGAGAAAGAGACACTCGTATCGCAAAAGAAAATCCTGTCGTTTCCATAGAAACGTTACTCGATTTAGATGGAAATGTCTTAGAACACATAGTATTTCACAGCGACGCAATTTCCGTGTGAATTCGTCAATGTGTGGGAGTGTGGGATGCAGTAAAGAAGGATTAGTGGATCGGATATGAGATTGTCGTATCCCACAAGAAAAATCCTGTCGTTTCCATATAAACGTTACTCGATTTAGAAGGAGAAGTCATAGAAACCCATAGTATTTCATTGCGACGCACTTTCCGTGTGAATTCGTCAATGAGTGGGAGTGAATGATGCAGTAAAGAAGGATTAGTGGATCGGAAATGTGATTGTCGAATCCCAAAAGAAAATCATGTCGTTTCCATAGAAACGTTACTCGATTTAGAAGGAAATGTCTTAGAACACATAGTATTTCATAGCGACGCAATTTCCGTGTGAATTCGTCAATGAGTGGGGAGTGAGGGATGCAGGAAAGAAGGATTAGTGGATCGGAAATGTGATTGTCGTATCCCAAAAGAAAATCCTGTCGTTTTCATAGAAACGTTACTCGATTTAGAAGGAGAAGTCATAGAACCCATAGTATTTCATTGCGACGCACTTTCCGTGTGAATTCGTCAATGAGTGGGAGTGAGGGATGCAGTAAAGATGGATTAGTGGATCGGAAATGAGATTGTCGTATCCCAAATGGAAATCCTGTCGTTCCATAGAAACGTTACTCGATTTAGAAGGAGAAGTCATGGAACCCATAGTACTTCATAGCGACTCAATTTCTGTGTTAATTCGTCAATGTGAGGGAGCTATGGATGCAAGAAAGAAGGAATGGTGCATCGAGAAGGAGATACCCGTTATCGCAAAAGAAAATCCTGTCGTTTCCATAGAAACGTTAGTCGATTTAGATGGAAATGTCTTAGAACACATAGTATTTCATAGCGACGCAATTTCCATGTGAATTCGCCAATGTGTGGGAGTGAGGGATGCAGTAAAGAAGGATTAGTGGATCGGTAATGAGATTGTCGTATCCCAAATGAAAATCCTGTCGTTTCCATAGAAACGTTACTCGACTTAGAAGGAGAAGTCATAGAACCCATAGTATTTCATAGCGAAGCAATTTCCGTGTGAATTCGTCAATGAGTGGGAGTAAGGGATGCAGTAAAGAAGGATTAGTGGATCGGAAAATGAGATTGTCGTTTCGCAAAAGAAAATCCTGTCGTTTCCATAGAAACGTTACTCGATTTAGAAGGAAATGTCTTAGAACACATAGTATTTCATAGCGACGAAATATCCGTTGAATTCGTCACTGAGTGGGAGTGAGGGATGCAGTAAAGAAGGATTAGTGGATCGGTAATGAGATTGTCGTATCCCAAATGAAAATCCTGTCGTTTCCATAGAAACCGTTACTTGATTTAGAAGGAGAAGTCATAGAACCCATAGTAATTCATAGCGAAGCCAATTTCCGTGTGAATTCGTCAATGAGTGGGAGTAAGGGATGCAGTAAAGAAGGATTAGTGGATCGGAAATGAGATTGTCGTTTCGCAAAAGAAAATCCTGTCGTTTCCATAGAAACGTTACTCGATTAGAAGGAAATGTCTTAGAACACATAGTATTTCATAGCGACGAAATATCCGTGTGAATTCGTCAATGAGTGGGAGTGAGGGATGCAGTAAAGAAGGATTAGTGGATCGGAAATGAGATTGATGTATCCCAAAAGAAAATTCTGTCGTTTCCATAGAAACGTTACTCGATTTAGAAGGAGAAGTCATAGAACCCATTGTATTTCATAGCGACGCAATTTCCGTGTGAATTCGTGAATGAGGTGGGAGTGAGGGATGCAGTAAAGAAGGATTAGTTAATCGGAAATGTGATTGCAGTATTCCAAAAGAAAATCCTGTCGTTTCCATAGAAACGTTACTCGATTTAGAAGGAAATGTCTTACAACATATAGTATTTCATAGCGACGCAATTTCCGTGTGAATTCGTCAATGAGTGGGAATGAGGGATGCAGTAAAGAAGGATTAGTGGATCGGAAATGAGATTGTCGTATCCCAAAAGAAAATCCTGTCGTTTCCATAGAAACGTTACTCGATTTAGGAGGAGAAGTCGTAGAACCCATAGTATTTCATAGCGACTCAATTTCTGTGTTAATTCGTCAATGTGAGGGAGCTAATGATGCAATAAAGAAGGAATAGTGCATCGAGAAGGAGATACTCGTATCGCGAAGAAAAGCCAGTCGTTTCCATAGAAACGATACTCGATTTAGAAAGAGAAGTCATAGAACCCATAGTATTTTATTGCGACGCTATTGCTGCGTTAATTCGTCAATGTGTGGGAGTGAGTAATGCAGTAAAGAAGGATTAGTGGATCGGAAATGTGATTGTCGTATCCCAAAAGAAAATCCTGTCGTTTCCATAGAAACGTTACTCGATTTATAGGGAAATGTCTTAGAACACATAGTATTTCATAGCGACGCAATTTCCGTGTGAATTCGTCAATGAGTGGGAGTGAGGGATGCAGTAAAGAAGGATTAGTGGATCGGAAATGAGATTGTTGTATCCCAAAAGAAAATTCTGTCGATTCCATAGAAACATCACTCGATTTAGAAGAAGAAGTCATAGACCCATAGTATTTCATAGCGACTCAATTTCTGTGTTAATTCGTCAATGTGAGGGAGCTAGGATGCAATAAAGAAGGAATAGTGCATCGAGAAGGAGATACTCGTATCGCAATAGATAAGCCAGTCGTTTACATACAAACCATACTCGATTTAGAAAGAGAAGTCATAGAACCCATAGTATTTCATTGCGACGCAATTGCTGTGTTAATTCGTCAATGTGTGGGAGTGAGGAATGCAGTAAAGAATGATTAGTGGATCGGAAAAGTGATTGCCGTATCCCAAAAGAAATCCTGTCGTTTCCAAGGAAACGTTACTCGATTTAGATGGAAATGTCTTAGAACACATAGTATTTCATAGCGACGCAATTTCCGTGTGAATTCGTCAATGAGTGGGAGTTAGGGATGCAGTAAAGAAGGATTAGTGGATCGGAAGTGAGATTGTCGTATCGCAAAAGAAAATCCTGTCGTTTCCATAGAAACGTTTCTCGATTTAGAAGGAAATGTCTTAGAACATATAGTATTTCATAGCGACGCAATTTCCGTGTGAATTCGTCAATGTGTCGGAGTGAGGGATGCAGTAAGAAGGATTAGTGGATCGGAAATGTGATTGTCGAATCCCAAAAGAAATCCTTTCGTTTCCAATAGAAACGTTTCTCGATTTAGAAGGAAATGTCTTAGAACACTTAGTATTTCATAGCGACGCAATTTCCGTGTGAATTCGTCAATGTGTGGGAGTAAGGGATGCAGTAAAGTAGGATTAGTGGATCGGAAATGAGATTGTCGTATCCAAATGGAAATCCTGTCGTTTCCATAGAAACGTTACTCGATTTAGAAGGAGAAGTCATGGAACACATAGTATTTCATAGCGACTCAATTTCTGTGTTAATTCGTCAATGTGAGTTAGCTAGGGATGCAATAAAGAAGGAATAGTGCATCGAGAAGGAGATACTCGTATCGCAAAAGAAATCCTGTCGTTTCCATAGAAAACGATACTTGATTTAGAAGGAACTGTCTTTAGAACACATAGTATTTCTTAGCGACACAAGTTCCGTGTGATTACGTCAATGTGTGGGAGTAAGGGAAGCAGTAAAGAAGGATTAGTGGATGGAAATGAGATTGTCGTATCCCAAAAGAAAATCGTGTGTCGTTTCCATAGAAACGTTACTCGATTTAGATGGAAATGTCTTAGAACACATAGTATTTCATAGCGACGCAATTTCCGTGTGAATTCGTCAATGTGTGGGAGTGAGGGATGCAGTAAAGTAGGAGTAGTGGATCGGAAATGAGATTGTCGTATCCCAAAAGAAAATCATGTCGTTTCCATTTGAAACGTTACTCGATTTAGAACGAAATGTCTTAGAACACATAGTATTTCATAGCGACGCAATTTCCGTGTGAATTCGTCCATGAGTGGGAGTGAGGGATGCAGGAAAGAAGGATTAGTGGATCGGAAATGTGATTGTCGTATCCAAAAGAAAATCTGTCGTTTTCATAGAAACGTTACTCGATTTAGAAGGAGAAGTCATAGAACCCATAGTAATTCATAGCGACCCAATTTCCGTGTGAATTCGTCAATGTGTGGAAGTGAGGGATGCAGTAAAGAAGGATTAGTGGATCGGAAATGAGATTGTCGTATCCCAAAAGAAATCCTGTCGTTTCCATAGAAACGTTACTCGAGTTAGAAGGAAAAGTCATAGAACCCATAGTATTTCATAGCGACTCAATTTCTGTATTAATTCGTCAATGTGAGGGAGCTAGGGATGCAATAAAGAAGGAATAGTGCATTGAGAAAGAGATACTCGTATCGCAAAAGAAAATCCTGTCGTTTCCATAGAATCGTTACTCGATTTAGATGGGAAATGTCTTAGAACACATAGTATTTCACAGCGACGCAATTTCCGTGTGAATTCGTCAATGTGTGGAAGTGAGGGATGCAGTAAAGAAGGATTAGTGGATCGGATATGAGATTGTCGTATCCCACAAGAAAATCCTGTCGTTTCCATAAAAACGTTACTCGATTTAGAAGGAGAAGTCATAGAACCCATAGTATTTCATTGCGACGCACTTTCCGTGTGAATTCGTCAATGAGTGGGAGTGAGGGATGCAGTAAAGAAGGATTAGTGGATCGGAAATGTGATTGTCGTATCCCAAAAGAAAATCCTGTCGTTTCCATTGAAACATTACTCGACTTAGAAGGAAATGCTTTAGAACACATAGTATTTCATAGCGACGCAATTTCCGTGTGAATTCGTCAATGTGTGGGAGTGAGGGATGCAGTAAAGAAGGATTAGTGGATCGGAAATGAGATTGTCGTATCCCAAAAGAAAATCCTGCCGTTTCCATAGAAACGTTACTCGATTTAGAAGGAGAAGTCTTAGGACACATAGTATTTAATTGCGACGCAATTTCCTTGTGAATTCGTCAATGAGTGGGATGAGGGATGCAGTTAAGAAGGATTAGTGGATCGGAAATGAGATTGTCGTATCCCAAAAGAAAATTCTGTCGTTTCCATAGAAACGTTACTCGATTTTGAAGGAGAAGTCATAGAACCCATAGTATTTCATAGCGACGCAATTTCCCGTGTGAATTCGTCAATGAGTGGGAGTGAGGGATGCAGTAAAGAGGGAATTGTGGATCGGAAATGAGATTGTCGTATCCCAAATGAAAATCCTGTCGTTTCCATAAAAACGTTACTCGATTTAGAAGGAAATGTCTTAGAACACATAGTATTTCATAGCGACCCAATTTCCGTGTGAATTTGTCAATGAGTGTGAGTGAGGGATGCAGTAAAGATATTTTAGTGGATCGGAAATGTGATTGTCGTATCCCAAAAGAAAATCCCGGTCGTTTCCATGGAAACGTTACACGATTTGGAAGGAAATGTCTTTGAAAACATAGTATTTCATAGCGACGCAATTTCCGTGTGAATTCGTCAACGTGTGGGAGTGAGGGATGCAGTAAAGAAGGATTAGTGGATCGGAAATGAGATTGTCGTATCCCAAAACAAAATCCTGTCGTTTCCATAGAAACGCTACTCGATTTAGAAGGAGAAGTCATAGAACCCATAGTATTTCATAGCGACGCAATTGCTGTGTTAATTCGTCAAAGTGTGAAAGTGAGGGATGCAGTAAAGATGGATTAGTGGACCGGAAATGTGATTGTCGTATCCCAAAAGAAAATCCTGTCGTTTCATAGAAACGTTACTCGATTTAGAAGGAAATGTCTTAGAACACATCGTATTTCATAGCGACGCAATTTCCGTGTGAATTCGTCAATGTGTGGGGAGTGAGGGATGCAGTAAAGAAGGGTTAGTGGATCAGAAATGAGATTGTCGTATCCCAAAACAAAATCCTGTCGTTTCCATAGAAACGCTACTCGATTTAGAAGGAGAAGTCATAGAACCCATAGTATTTCATAGCGACGCAATTTCCGTGTGAATTCGTCAAGAGTGAGAGTGAGGGATGCAGTGAAGAAGGATTAGTGGATCGGAAATGAGATTGTCATATCCCAAAACAAAATCCTGTCGTTTCCTTAGAAACGTTACTCGATTTAGGAGGAAATGTCTTAGAACACATCGTATTTCATAGCGACGCAATTTCCGTGTGAATTCGTCAATGAGTGGGAGTGAGGGATGCAGTAAAGAAGGATTAGTGGATTGGAAATGAGATTGTCGTATCCCAAAAGAAAATCCTGTCGTTTCCATAGAAACGTTACTCGATTTAGAAGGAGAGGTCATAGAACCCATAGTATTTCATAGCGACGCAATTTCCGTGTGAATTCGTCAATGTGTGGGAGTGAGGGATGCAGTAAAGAAGGATTAGTGGATCGGAAATGAGATTGTCGTATCCCAAATGGAAATCCTGTCGTTTCCATAGTAACGTTACTCGATTTAGAAGGAGAAGTCATGGAACCCATAGTATTTCATAGCGACTCAATTTCTGTGTTAATTCGTCATTGTGAGGGAGCTAGGGATGCAATAAAGAAGGAATAGTGCATCGAGAAGGAGATACTCGTATCGCAAAAGAAAATCCTGTCGTTTCCATAGAAACGTTACTCGATTTAGAAGGAACTGTCTTAGAACACATAGTATTTCTTAGCGACACAAGTTCAGTGTGAATACGTCAATGTGTGGGAGTAAGGGATGCGGTAAAGATGGATTAGTGGATCGGAAATGAGATTGTCGTATCCCAAAAGAAAATCCTGTCGTTTCCATAGAAACGTTTCTCGATTTAGAAGGAAATGTCTTAGAACATATAGTATTTCATAGCGACGCAATTTCCGTGTGAATTCGTCAATGTGTGGGAGTGAGGGATGCAGTAAAGAAGGATTAGTGGTTCGGAAATGTGATTGTCGAATCCCAAAAGAAAATCCTTTCGTTTCCTTGGAAACGTTTCTCGATTTAGAACGAAATGTCTTAGAACACTTAGTATTTCATAGCGACGCAATATCCGTGTGAATTCGTCAATGTGTGGGAGTGAGGGATGCAGTAAAGAAGGATTAGTGGGTCGGAAATGTGATTGTCGTATCCCAAAAGAAAATGCTTTCGTTTCCATAGATACGTTACTCGATTTAGAAGGAAATGTCTTAGAACACATAGTATTTCATAGCGACGCAATTTCCGTGTGAATTCGTCAATGTGTGGGAGTGAGGGATGCAGTAAAGAAGGATTAGTGGATCGGAAATGAGATTGTCGTATCCCAAATGGAAATCCTGTCGTTTCCATAGAAACGTTACTCGATTTAGAAGGAGAAGTCATAGAACCCATAGTATTTCATAGCGATGCAATATCCGTGTGAATTCTTCATTGTGTGGGAGTGAGGGATGCTGCAAAGAAGGATTAGTGGATCGGAAATGTGATTGTCGTATCCCAAAAGAAAATCCTGTCGTTTCCATAGAAACGTTTCTCGATTTAGAAGGAAATGTCTTAGAACATATAGTATTTCATAGCGACGCAATTTGCGTGTGAATTCGTCAATGTGTGGGAGTGAGGGATGCAGTAAAGAAGGATTAGTGGATCGGAAATGTGATTGTCGAATCCCAAAAGAAAATCCTTTCGTTTCCTTAGAAACGTTTCTCGATTTAGAACGAAATGTCTTAGAACACTTAGTATTTCATAGCGACGCAATTTCCGTGTGAATTCGTCAATGTGTGGGAGTGAGGGATGCAGTAAAGAAGGATTAGTGGGTCGGAAATGTGATTGTCGTATCCCAAAAGAAAATGCTTTCGTTTCCATAGATACGTTACTCGATTTAGAAGGAAATGTCTTAGAACACATAGTATTTCATAGCGACGCAATTTCCGTGTGAATTCGTCAATGTGTGGGAGTGAGGGATGCAGTAAAGAAGGATTAGTGGATCGGAAATGAGATTGTCGTATCCCAAATGGAAATCCTGTCGTTTCCATAGAAACGTTACTCGATTTAGAAGGAGAAGTCATGGAACCCATAGTATTTCATAGCGACTCAATTTCTGTGTTAATTCGTCATTGTGAGGGAGCTAGGGATGCAATAAAGAAGGAATAGTGCATCGAGAAGGAGATACTCGTATCGCAAAAGAAAATCCTGTCGTTTCCATAGAAACGTTACTCGATTTAGAAGGAACTGTCTTAGAACACATAGTATTTCTTAGCGACACAAGTTCCGTGTGAATACGTAAATGTGTGGGAGTAAGGGATGCAGTAAAGAAGGATTAGTGGATGGGAAATGAGATTGTCGTATCCCAAAAGAAAATCGTGTCGTTTCCATAGAAACGTTACTCGATTTAGATGGAAATGTCTTAGAACACATAGTATTTCATAGCGACGCAATTTCCGTGTGAATTCGTCAATGTGTGGGAGTGAGGGATGCAGTAAAGTAGGAGTAGTGGATCGGAAATGAGCTTGTCGTATCCCAAAAGAAAATCCTGACGTCCCCATAGAAACGTTACTCGATTTACAAAGAAATGTCTTAGAACCCATAGTATTTCATAGCGACGCAATTTCCGTGTGAATTTGTCAATGTGTGGGAGTGAGGGATGCAGTAAAGAAGGATTAGTGGATCGGAAATGAGATTGTCATATCCCAAAAGAAAATCCTGTCGTTTCCATAGAAACGTTACTCGAGTTAGAAGGAAAAGTCATAGAACCCATAGTATTTCATAGCGACTCAATTTCTGAATTAATTCGTCAATGTGAGGGAGCTAGGGATGCAATAAAGAAGGAATAGTGCATTGAGAAGGAGATACTCGTATCGCAAGAGAAAATCCTGTCGTTTCCATAGAAACGTTACTCGATTTAGATGGAAATGTCTTTGAACACATAGTATTTCACAGCGACGCAATTTCCGTGTGAATTCGTCAATGTGGTGGAGTGTGGGATGCAGTAAAGAAGGTTTAGTGGATCGGAAATGAGATTGTCGTATCCCACAAGAAAATCCTGTCGTTTCCATATAAACGTTACTCGATTTAGAAGGAGAAGTCTTAGAACACATAGTATTTAATTGCGACGCAATTTCCTTGTGAATTCGTTAATGAGTGGGATGAGGGATGCAGTAAAGAAGGATTAGTGGATCGGAAATGAGATTGTCGTATCCCAAAAGAAAATCCTGTCGTTTCGATAGTAACGTTCCTCGATTTAGAAGGAGAAGTCATAGAAACCATAGTATTTCATAGCGACGCAATTTCCGTGTGAATTCGTCGATGTGTGGGAGTGCGGGATGCAGTAAAGAAGGATTAGTGGATCGGAAATGAGTTTGTCGTATCCCAAAAGAAAATCCTGTCGTTTGCATAGAAACGTTACTCGATTTAGAAGGATATGTCTTAGAACACATAGCATTTCTTAGCGACGCAATTTCCGTGTGAATTCGTCAATGAGTGGGAGTGAGGGATGCAGTAAAGAAGGAATAGTGGATCGGAATTGAGATTGTCGTATCCCAAAAGAAAATCCTGTCGTTTCCATAGTAACGTTCCTCAATTTAGAAGGAGAGGTCATAGAACCCATAGTATTTCATAGCGACGCAATTTCCGTGTGAATTCGTCGATGTGTGGGAGTGAGGGATGCAGTAAAGTAGGATTAGTGGATCGGAAATGAGATTGTCGTATCCCAAAAGAAAGTCCTGTCGTTTCCATAGAAACGTTACTCGATTTAGAAGGAGAAGTCATAGAACTCATAGTATTTCATAGCGACTCAATTTCTGTGTTAATTCGTCAATGTGAGGGAGCTAGGGATGCAATAAAGAAGGAATAGCTCATCGAGAAGGAGATACTCGTATCGCAAAAGAAAATCCTGTCGTTTACATAGAAACGTTACTCGATTTAGAAGGAAATGTCTTAGAACACATAGTATTTCATAGCGACGCAATTTCAGTGTGAATTCGTCAATGAGTGGGAGTGAGGGATGCTGTAAAGAAGGATTAGTGGATCGGAAATGAGATTGTCGTATCCGAAAGAAAATCCTGTCGTCTCCATTGAAACGTTACTCGATATAGAAGCAAATGTCTTAGAACACGTAGTATTTCATTGCGACGCAATTTCCGTGTGAATTCGTCAATGTGTGAGAGTGAGGGATGCAGTAAAGAAGGATTAGTGGATCGGAGATGAGATTGTCGTATCCCAAAATAAAATCCTGTCGTTTCCATAGAAACCTTACTCGATTTAGAAGGAGAAGTCATAGAACCCATAGTATTTCATAGCGACTCAATTTCTGTGTTAATTCGTCAATGTGAGGGAGCTAGGGATGCAATAAAGAAGGAATAGCTCATCGAGAAGGAGATACTCGTATCGCAAAAGAAAATCCTGTCGTTTACATAGAAACGTTACTCGATTTAGAAGGAAATGTCTTAGAACACATAGTATTTCATAGCGACGCAATTTCCGTGTGAATTCGTCAATGTGTGGGAGTGAGGGATGCAGTAAAGAAGGATTAGTGGATCGGAAATGAGATTGTCGTATCCCAAATGAAAATCCTGTCGTTTCCATAGTAACGTTCCTCGATTAGAAAGAGAAGTCATAGAACCCATAGTATTTCATAGCGACGCAATTTCCGTGTGAATTCGTCGATGTGTGGGAGTGAGGGATGCAGTAAAGAAGGATTAGTGGATCGGAAATGATTGTCGTATCCCAAAAAAAATCGTGTCGTTTCCATAGAGACGTTACTCGATTTAGAAGAAGAAGTCATAGAACCGATAGTATTACATAGCGACTCAATTTCTGTGTTAATTCGTCAATGTGAGGGAGCTAGGGATGCAATAAAGAAGGAATAGTGCATCGAGAAGGAGATACTCGTATCGCAAAAGAAAATCCTGTCGTTTCCATAGAAACGTTACTCGATTTAGAAGGAACTGTCTTAGAACACATAGTATTTCTTATCGACACAAGTTCCGTGTGAATTCGTCAATGTGTGGGAGTGTGGGATGCAGTAAAGAAGGATTAGTGGATCGGAAATGAGATTGTCGTATCCCACAAGAAAATCCTGTCGTTTCCATATAAACGTTACTCGATTTAGAAGGAGAAGTCTTAGAACACATAGTATTTAATTGCGAAGCAATTTCCTTGTGAATCCGTCAATGAGTGGGATGAGGGATGCAGTAAAGAAGGATTAGTGGATCGGAAATGAGATTGTCGTATCCTAAAAGAAAATCCTGTCGTTTCCGTAGTAACGTTCCTCGATTTAGAAGGAGAAGTCATAGAACCCATAGTATTTCATAGCGACTCAATTTCTGTATTAATTCGTCAATGTGAGGGAGCTAGGGATGCAATAAAGAAGGAATAGTGCATTGAGAAGGAGATACTCGTATCGCAAAAGAAAATCCTGTCGTTTCCATAGAAACGTTTCTCGATTTAGATGGAAATGTCTTAGAACTCATAGTATTTCACAGCGACGCAATTTCCGTGTGAATTCGTCAATGTGTGGGAGTGTGGGATGCAGTAAAGAAGGATTAGTAAATCGGAAATGAGATTGTCGTATCCCACAAGAAAATCCTGTCGTTTCCATATAAACGTTACTCGATTTAGAAGGAGAAGTCTTAGAACACATAGTATTTAATTGCGAAGCAATTTCCTTGTGAATTCGTCAATGAGTGGGATGAGGGATGCAGTAAAGAAGGATTAGTGGATCGGAAATGAGATTGTCGTATCCCAAAAGAAAATCCTGTCGTTTCCATAGTAACGTTCCTCGATTTAGAAGGAGAAGTCATAGAAAACCATAGTATTTCATAGCGACGCAATTTCCGTGTGAATTCGTCGATGTGTGGGAGTGAGGGATGCAGTAAAGAAGGATTAGTGGATCGGAAATGAGTTTGTCGTATCCCAAAAGAAAATCCTGTCGTTTGCATAGAAACGTTACTCGATTTAGAAGGAAATGTCTTAGAACACATAGCATTTCTTAGCGGCGCAATTTCCGTGTGAATTCGTCAATGAGTGGGAGTGAGGGATGCAGTAAAGAAGGAATAGTGGAACGGAATTGAGATTGTCGTATCCCAAAAGAAAATCCTGTCGTTTCCATAGTAACGTTCCTCAATTTAGAAGGAGAGGTCATAGAACCCATAGTATTTCATAGCGACGCAATTTCCGTGTGAATTCGTCAATGTGTGGGAGTGAGGGATGCAGTAAAGAAGGATTAGTGGATCGGAAATGAGATTGTCGTATCCCAAAAAATAGTCCTGTCGTTTCCATAGAAACGTTACTCGATTTAGAAGGAGAAGTCATGGAACCCATAATATTTCATAGCGACTCAATTTCTGTGTTAATTCGTCAAAGTGAGGGAGCTAGGGATGCAATAAAGAAGGAATAGCTCATCGAGAAGGAGATACTCGTATCGCAAAAGAAAATCCTGTCGTTTACATAGAAACGTTACTCGATTTAGAAGGAAATGTCTTAGAACACATAGAATTTCATAGCGACGCAATTTCAGTGTGAATTCGTCAATGAGTGGGAGTGAGGGATGCTGTAAAGAAGGATTAGTGGATCGGAAATGAGATTGTCGTATCCGAAAGAAAATCCTGTCGTCTCCATTGAAACGTTACTCGATATAGAAGCAAATGTCTTAGAATACGTAGTATTTCATTGCGACGCAATTTCCGTGTGAATTCGTCAATGTGTGAGAGTGAGGGATGCAGTAAAGAAGGATTAGTGGATCGGAGATGAGATTGTCGTATCCTAAAATAAAATCCTGTCGTTTCCATAGAAACCTTAATCGATTTAGAAGGAGAAGTCATAGAACCCATAGTATTTCATAGCGACTCAATTTCTGTGTTAATTCGCCAATGTGAGGGAGCTAGGGATGCAATAAAGAAGGAATAGCTCATCGAGAAGGAGATACTCGTATCGCAAAAGATAATCCTGTCGTTTACATAGAAACGTTACTCGATTTAGAAGGAAATGTCTTAGAACACATAGTATTTCATACCGACGCAATTTCCGTGTGAATTCGTCAATGTGTGGGAGTGAGGGATGCAGTAAAGAAGGATTAGTGGATCGGAAATGAGATTGTCGTATCCCAAAAGAAAATCCTGTCGTTTCCATAGTAACGTTCCTCGATTTAGAAAGAGAAGTCATAGAACCCATAGTATTTCATAGCGACGCAATTTCCGTGTGAATTCATCGATGTGAGGGAGTGTGGGATGCAGTAAAGAAGGATTAGTGGATCGGAAATGAGATTGTCGTATCCCAAAAGAAAATCCTGTCGTTTCCATAGAGACGTTTCTCGATTTAGAAGAAGAAGTCATAGAACCGATAGTATTACATAGCGACTCAATTTCTGTGTTAATTCGTCAATGTGAGGGAGCGAGGGATGCAATAAAGAAGGAATAGCTCATCGAGAAGGAGATACTCGTATCGCAAAAGAAAATCCTGTCGTTTACATAGAAACGTTACTCGATTTAGAAGTAAATGTCTTAGAACACATAGTATTTCATAGCGACGCAATTTCCGTGTGAATTCGTCAATGAGTGGGAGTGAGGGATGCTGTAAAGAAGGATTAGTGGATCGGAAATGAGATTGTCGTATCCCAAAAGAAAATCCTGTCGTTTGCATAGAAACGTTACTCGATTTAGAAGGAAATGTCTTAGAACACATAGTATTTCTTAGCGACGCAATTTCCGTGTGAATTCGTCAATGAGTGGGAGTGAGGGATGCAGTAAAGAAGGAATAGTGGATCGGAAATGAGATTGTCGTATCCCAAAAGAAAATCCTGTCGTTTCCATATAAACGTTAGTCGATTTAGAAGGAAATGTCTTAGAACACATAGTATTTCATAGCGACCCAATTTCCGTGTGAATTTGTTAATGAGTGGGAGTGAGGGATGCAGTAAAGAAATATTAGTGGATCGGAAATGTGATTGTCGTATCCCAAAAGAAAATCCTGACGTTTCCATAGAAACGTTACTCGATTTAGAACGAAATGTCTTAGAAAACATAGTATTTCATAGCGACGCAATTTCCGTGTGTATTCGTCAACGTGTGGGAGTGAGGGATGCAGTAAAGAAGGATTAGTGGATCGGAAATGAGATTGTCGTATCCAAAAAGGAAATCCTGTCGTTTCCATGGAAACGTTACTCGATTTAGAAGGAAATGTCTTAGAACACATAGTATTTCATAGCGACGCAATTTCCGTGTGAATTCGTCGATGTGTGGGAGTGAGGGATGCTGTAAAGAAGGATTAGTGGATCGGAAATGAGATTGTCGTATCCCAAAAGAAAATCCTATCGTTTCCATAGAGACGTTACTCGATTTAGAAGGAGAAGTCATAGAACCCATAGTATTTCATGGCGACTAAATTTCTGTGTTAATTCGTCGATGTGAGGGAGCTAGGGATGCAATAAAGAAGGAATAGTGCATCGAGAAAGAGATACTCGTATCGCAAAAGAAAATCCTGTCGTTTCCATAGAAACGTTACTCGATTTAGAAGGAAATGTCTTAGAACACATAGTATTTCATAGCGACGCAATTTCCGTGTGAATTCGTCAATGAGTGGGAGTGAGGGATGCTGTAAAGAAGGATTAGTGGATCGGAAATGAGATTGTCGTATCCCAAAAGAAAATCCTGTCGTTTCCATAGAAACGTCACTCGATTTAGAAGGAGAAGTCATAGAACCCATAGTATTTCATAGCGACTCAATTTCCTTGTGAATTCGTCAATGAGTGGGAGTGGGAAATGCAGTAAAGAAGGATAAGTGGATAAGAAATGTGATTGTCGTAACCCAAAAGAACATCCTGTCGTTTCCATAGAAACGTTACTCGATTTAGAAGGAAATGTCTTAGAACACATAGTATTTCATAGCGTCGCAATTTCCGTGTGAATTCGTCAATCAGTGGGAGTGAGGGATGCAGTAAAGAAGGATTAGTGGATCGGAAATGAGATTGTCGTATCCCAAAAGAAAATCCTGTCGTCTCCACAGAAACGTTACTCGATATAGAATAAAATGTCTTAGGACATATAGTATTTCATAGCGACGCAATTTCCGTGTGAATTCGTCAACGTGTGGGAGTGAGGGATGCAGTAAAGAAGGATTAGTGGATCGGTAATGTGATTGTCGTATCCCAAAAGAAAATCCTGTCGTTTCCATAGAAACGTTACTCGATTTAGAAGGAAATGTCTTAGAACACATAGTATTTCATAGCGACGCAATTTCCGTGTGAATTCGTCAGTGTGTGGGAGTGAGGGATGCGGTAAAGAAGGATTAGTGGATCGGAAATGTGATTGTCGTAAACCAAAAGAAAATCCTGTCGTTTCCATAGAAACGTTACTCGATTTAGAAGGAAATGTCTTAGAAAACATAGTATTTCATAGCGACGCCATTTCCGTGTGAATTCGTCAACGTGTGGGAGTGAGAGGTGCAGTAAAGAAGGATTAGTGGATCGGTAATGTGATTGTCGTATATCAAAAGAAAATCCTGTCGTTTCCATAGAAACGTTACTCGATTTAGAAGGAAATGTCTTAGAACACACAGTATTTCATAGCGACGCAATTTCCGTGTGAATTCGTCAATGTGTGGGAGTGAGGGATGCAGTAAAGAAGGATTAGTGGATCGGATATGAGATTGTCGTATCCCAAAAGAAAATCCTGTCGTTCCCATAGTAACGTTCCTCGATTTAGAAGGAGAAGTCATAGAAACCATAGTATTTCATAGCGACGCAATTTCCGTGTGAATTCGTCGATGTGTGGGAGTGAGGGATGCAGTAAAGAAGGATTAGTGAATCGGAAATGAGTTTGTCGTATCCCAAAAGAAAATCCTGTCGTTTGCATAGAAACGTTACTCGATTTAGAAGGAAATGTCTTAGAACACATAGTATTTCTTAGCGACGCAATTTCCGTGTGAATTCGTCAATGAGTGGGAGTGAGGGATGCAGTAAAGAAGGAATAGTGGATCGGAAATGAGATTGTCGTATCCCAAAAGAAAATCCTGTCGTTTCCATAAAAACGTTAGTCGATTTGGAAGGAAATCTCTTAGAACACACAGTATTTCATAGCGACGCATTTTCCGTGTGAATTCGTCAATGAGTGGGAGTGAGGGTTGCAGTAAAGAAGGATTAGTGGATCGGAAATGAGATTGTCGTATCCCAAAAGAAAATCCTGTCGTTTCCATAGAAACGTTACTCGATTTAGAAGGAGAAGTCATAGAACCCATAGTATTTCATAGCGACGCATTTTCCTTGTGAATTCGTCAATGAGTGGGAGTGAGGGATGCAGTAAAGAAGGATTAGTGGATAAGAAATGTGATTGTCGTAACCCAAAAGAACATCCTGTCGTTTCCATAGAAACGTTACTCGATTTAGAAGGAAATGTCTTAGAACACATAGTATTTCATAGCGACGCAATGTCCGTGTGAATTCGTCAATGTGTGGGAGTGAGGGATGCAGTAAAGAAGGATTAGTGGATCGGTAATGTGATTGTCGTATCCCATAAGAAAGTCCTATCGTTTCCATAGAAACTTTACTCGATTTAGAAGGAAATGTCTTAGAACACATAGTATTTCATAGCGACCCAATTTCCGTGTGAATTTGTCAACGTGTGGGAGTGAGGGATGCAGTAAAGAAGGATTAGTGGATCGGAAATGAGATTGTCGTATCCCAAAAGGAAATCCTGTCGTTTCCATGGAAACGTTACTCGATTTAGAAGGAAATGTCTTAGAACACATAGTATTTCATAGCGACGCAATTTCCGTGTGAATTCGTCAATGTGTGGGAGTGAGGGATGCAGTAAAGAAGGATTAGTGGATCGGAAATGAGATTGTCATATCCCAAAAGAAAACCCGGTCGTTTCCATAGTAACGTTCCTCGATGTAGAAGGAGAAGTCATAGAACCCATAGTATTTCATAGCGACGCAATTTCCGTGTGATTTCGTCGATGTGTGGGAGTGAGGGATGCAGTAAAGAAGGATTAGTGGATCGGAAATGAGATTGTCGTATCCCAAAAGAAAATCCTGTCGTTTCCATAGAGACGTTACTCGATTTAGAAGGAGAAGTCATAGAACCCATAGTATTTCATAGCGACTCAATTTCTGTGTTAATTCGTCGATGTGAGGGAGCTAGGGATGCAATAAAGAAGGAATAGCTCATCGAGAAGGAGATACTCGTATCGCAAAAGAAAATCCTGTCGTTTACAAAGAAACATTACTCGATTTAGAAGGAGAAGTCATAGAACCCATAGTATTACATAGCGACTCAATTTCTGTGTTAATTCGTCAATGTGAGGGAGCTAGGGATGCAATAAAGGAGGAATAGTGCATCGAGAAGGAGATACTCGTATCGCAAAAGAAAATCCTGTCGTTTCCTAAGAAATGTTACTCGATTTAGAAGGAAATGTCTTAGAACACATAGTATTTCATAGCGACGCAATTTCCGTGTGAATTCGTCAATGAGTGGGAGTGACGGATGCTGTAAAGACGGATTAGTGGATCGGAAATGAGATTGTCGTATCCGAAAAAAAATCCTGTCGTCTCCATAGAAACGTTACTCGATATAGAAGGAAATGTCTTAGAACACGCAGTATTTCATAGCGACCAAATTTCCGAGTGAATTTGTCAATGAGTGGGAGTGAGGGATGCAGTAAAGAAATATTAGTGGATCGGAAATGTCATTGTCGTATCCCAAAAGAAAATCCTGTCGTTTCCATAGAAACGTTCCTCGATTTAGAAGGAGAAGTCATAGACACCATAGTATTTCATAGCGACGCATTTTCCTTGTGAATTCATCAATGAGTGGGAGTGAGGGATGCAGTAAATAAGGATTAGTGGATAAGGAATGTGATTGTCGTAACCCAAAGGAACATCCTGTCGTTTCCATAGAAGCGTTACTCGATTTAGAAGGAAATGTCTTAGAACACATAGTATTTCATAGCGACGCAATTTCCGTGTGAATTCGTCAATGAGTGGGAGTGAGGGATGCAGTAAGGAAGGATTAGTGGATCGGAAATGAAATTGTCGTATCACAAAAGAAAATCCTGTAGTTTCCATAGAAACGTTACTCGATTTAGAAGGAGAAGTCATAGAGCACATAGTATTTCATAGCGACTCAATTTCTGTGTTAATTCGTCAATGTGAGGGAGCTAGGGATGCAATAAAGAAGGAATACTGCATCAAGATGGAGATACTCGTATCGCAAAAGAAAATCCTGTCGTATCCATAGAAACGCTACTCGATTTAGAAGGAAATGTCTTAGAACACCATAGAATTACATAGCGACGCAATTTCCATGTGAAATCGTCAGTGTGTGGGGTGAGGGATGCAGTAAAGAAGGATTAGTGGATCGGAAATGAGATTGTCGTATCCCAAAAGGAAATCCTGTCGTTTCCATAGAAACGTTACTCGATTTAGAAGGAAATGTCTTAGAACACATAGTATTTCATAGCGACGCAATTTCCGTATGAATTCGTCAATGAGTGGGAGTGAGGGATGCAGTAAAGAAGGATTAGTGGATCGGAAATGTGATTGTCGTATCACCAAAGGAAAATCCTGTCGTTTCCATAGAAACGTTACTCGATTTAGAAGGAAATGTCTTAGAACAAATAGTATTTCATAGCGTCGCAATTTCCGTGTGAATTCGTCAATGAGTGGGAGTGAGGGATGCAGTAAAGAAGGATTAGTGGATCGGAAATGAGATTGCCGTATCCCAATGAAAATCCTCTCGTTTCCATAGAAACGTTACTCGATTTAGAAGGAAATGTCTTAGAACACACAGTTATTTCATAGCGACGCAATTTCCGTGTGAATTCGTCAATGAGTGGAAGTGAGGGATGCAGTAAAGAAGGATTAGTGGATCGGAAATGAGATTGTCGTATCCCCAAAAGGAATATCCGGTCGTTTCCATAGCAACGTTACTCGAGTTAGAAGGAAATGTCTAGAACCCATAGTAATTCATAGCGACTCAATTTCTGTATTAATTCGTCAATGTGAGGGAGCTACTGATGCAATAAAGAAGGAGTAGTGCATCGAGAAGGAAATACTCGTATCGCAAACAAAATCCTGTCGTTTCCATAGAAACGTTACTCGATTTAGATGGAAATGTCTTAGAACACATAGTATTTCACAGCGACGCAATTTCCGTGTGAATTCGTCAATGTGTGGGAGTGTGGGATGCAGTAAGGAAGGATTAGTGGATCGGAAATGAGATTGTCGTAACCCAGAAGAAAATCCTGTCGTCTCCATACAAACGTTACTCGATTTAGAAGGAGAAGTCATAGAAACCATAGTATTTCATTGCGACGCAATTTCCGTGTGAATTCGTCAATGAGTGGGAGTGAGGGATGCAGTAAAGAAGGATTAGTGGATCGGAAATGTGATTGTCGTATCCCAAAATAAAATGCTGTCGTTTCCATAGAATCGTTACTCGATTTAGAAGGAGAAGTCATAGAACCCAAAGTATTTCATAGCGACGCAATTTCCGTGTGAATTCGTCAATGTGTGGGAGTGAGGGATGCATCAAAGAAGGATTAGTGGATCAGAAATGTGATTGTCGTATCCCAAAAGAAAATCATGTCGTTTCCATAGAAACGTTACTCGATTTATAAGGAAATGTCTTAGAACACATAGTATTTCATAGCAACCCAATTTCCGTGTGAATTCGTCAATGAGTGGGAGTGAGGAATGCAGTAAAGAGGAGATTAGTGGATCGGAAATGAGATTGTCGTATCCCAAAAGAAAATCCTGTCGTTTCCATAGATACCGTTACTCGAGTTAGAAGAAAAGTCATAGAACCCATAGTAATTCATAGCGACTCAATTTCTGTATTAATTCGTCAATTGATGGAGCTACTGATGCAATAAAGAAGGAGTAGTGCATCGAGAAGGAAATACTCATATCGCAAAACAAAATCCCGTCGTTTCCATAGAAACGTTACTCGATTTAGATGGAAATGTCTTAGAACACATAGTATTTCACAGCGACGCAATTTCCGTGTGAATTCGTCAATGTGTGGGAGTGTGGGATGCAGTAAAGAAGGATTAGTGGATCGGAAATGAGATTGTCGTACCCCAGATGAGAATCCTGTCGTTTCCATAGAAACGTTACTCGATTTAGAAGGAGGAGTCATAGAAACCATAGTATTTCATTGCGACGCAATTTCCGTGTGAATTCGTCAATGAGTGGGAGTGAGGATGCAGTAAAGAAGGATTAGTGGATCGGAAATGTGATTGTCGTATCCCAAAAGAAAATCCTGTCGTTTCCATAGAAACGTTACTCGATTGAGAAGGAGAAGTCATAGAAACCATAGTATTTCATAGCGACCCAATTTCCTGTGTTAATTCGTCAATGTGAGGGAGCTAGGGATGCAAATAAAGAAGAATAGCGCATCGAGGAGGAGATACTCGTATCACAAAAAGAAAATCCTGTCGTTTCCATAGAAACGTTACTCGACTTAGAAGGAGAAGTCGTAGAAAACCCATAGTATTTCATAGCTACGCAATTTCCGTGTGAATTCGTCAATGATTGGGAGTGAGGGATGCAGTAAAGAAGAATAGTGGATCGGAAATGAGATTGTCGTATCCCAAAATCAGATCCTGTCGTTTCCATAGAAACGTTACTCGATTTAGAAGGAAATGTCTTTAGAACACATAGTACTTTCATAGCGACCCAATTTCCGTATGAATTTGTTCAATGAGTGCGGAGTGAGGGATGCAGTTAAAGAAAGTATTAGTGGATCGGAATTGTGATGTCAGTATCCCAAAGAAAATCCTGTCGTTTCCATAGAAACGTTGCTCGATTTAGAAGGAAATGTCTTAGAAAACATAGTATTTCATAGCGACGCAATTTCCGTGTGAATTCGTCAACGTGTGGGGAGTGAGGATGCAGTAAAGAAGGATTAGTGGATCGGAAATGTGATTGTCGTATCCAAAAGAAAATCCTGTCGTTTCCAGAGAAACGTTACTCGATTTAGAAGGAAATGTCTTAGAACACATAGTATTTCATCGCGACGCAATTTCCGTGTGAATTCGTCAAATGTGTGGGAGTGAGGGATGCAGTAAAGAAGGATTAGCTGGATCGGAAATGTGATTGTCGTATCCCAAAAGAAAAACCGGTCGTTTCCATAGAAACGTTACTCGATTTAGAAGGAAATGTCTTAGAACACATAGTATTTCATAGCGACGCAATTTCCGTGTGAATTCGTCAATGGTGTGAGTGAGGGATGCAGTAAAGAAGGTTTAGTGGATCGGAAATGAGATTGTCGTATCCCAAAAGAAAATCCTGTCGTTTCCATAGAAACGTTACTCGATTTGGAAGGAAATGTCTTAGAACACATAGTATTTCATAGCGACGCAATTTCCGTGTGAATTCGTCCGATGTGTGGGAGTGAGGGATGCAGTAAAGAAGGATTAGTGGATCGGAAATGAAATTGCCGCATCCCAAAAGAAAATCCTGTCGTTTCCATACAAACGTTACTCGATTTAGGAGGAAATGTCTTAGAACACATAGTATTTCATAGCGACGCAATTTCCGTGTGAGTTCGTCAATGTGTGGGAGTGAGGGATGCAGTAAAGAAGGATTAGTGGATCGGAAATGAGATTGTCGTATCCCAAAAGAAAATCCTGTCGTTCCCATAGAAACGTTACTCGATTGAGAAGGAGAAGTCATAGAAACCATAGTATTTCATAGCGACCCATTTCTGTGTTAAATTCGTCAATGTGAGGGGAGCTAGGGATGCAATAAAGAAGGAATAGCGCATCGAGGAGGAGATACTCGTATCACAAAAGAAAATCCTGTCGTTTCCATAGAAACGTTACTCGACTCAGAAGGAGAGGTCGTACAACCCATAGTATTTCATAGCTACGCAATTTCCGTGTGAATTCGTCAATGAGTGGGAGTGAGGGATGCAGTAAAGAAGGAATAGTGGATCGGAAATGAGATTGTCGTATCCCAAAAGAAGATCCTGTCGTTTCCATAGAAACGTTACTCGATTTAGAAGGAAATGTCTTAGAACACATAGTATTTCATAGCGACCCAATTTCCGTGTGAATTTGTCAATGAGTGCGAGTGAGGGATGCAGTAAAGAAATATTAGTGGATCGGAATTGTGATTGTCGTATCCCAAAAGAAAATACTGTCGTTTCCATAGAAACGTTACTCGATTTAGAAGAAAATGTCTTAGAAAACATAGTATTTCATAGCGACGCAATTTCCGTGTGAATTCGTCAACGTGTGGGAGTGAGGGATGCAGTAAAGAAGGATTAGTGGATCGGAAATGTGATTGTCGTATCCCAAAAGAAAATCCTGTCGTTTCCAGAGAAACGTTACTCGATTTAGAAGGAAATGTCTTAGAACACATAGTATGTCATAGCGACGCAATTTCCGTGTGAATTCGTCAATGTGTGGGAGTGAGGGATGCAGTAAAGAAGGATTAGTGGATCGGAAATGTGATTGTCGTATCCCAAAATTAAATCCTGTCGTTTCCATAGAAACGTTACTCGATTTAGAAGGAGAAGTCATAGAACCCAAAGTATTTCATAGCGATGCAATTTCCGTGTAAATTCGTCAATGTGTGGGAGTGAGGGATGCATCAAAGAAGGATTAGTGGATCGAAAATGTGATTGTCGTAACCCAAAAGAAAATCATGTCGTTTCCATAGAAACGTTACTCGATTTAGAAGGAAATGTCTTAGAACACATAGTATTTCATAGCGACGCAATTTCCGTGTGAATTCGTCAATGAGTGGGAGTGAGGGATGCAGTAAAGAAGGTTTAGTGGATCGGAAATGAGATTGTCGTATCCCAAAAGAAAATCCTGTCGTTTCCATAGAAACGTTACTCGATTTAGAAGGAAATGTCTTAGAACACATAGTATTTCATAGCGACGCAATTTCCGTGTGAATTCGTCGATGTGTGGGAGTGAGGGATGCAGTAAAGAACGATTAGTGGATCGGAAATGTGATTGTCGTATCCCAAAAGAAAATCCTGTCGTTTCCATAGAAACGTTACTCGATTTAGAAGGAAATGTCTTAGAACACATAGTATTTCATAGCGACGCAATTTCCGTGTGAGTTCGTCAATGTGTGGGAGTGAGGGATGCAGTAAAGAAGGATTAGTGGATCGGAAATGTGATTGTCGTATCCCAAAATATAATCCTGTCGTTTCCATAGAAACGTTACTCGATTTAGAAGGAGAAGTCGTAGAACCCAAAGTATTTCATAGCGACGCAATTTCCGTGTGAATTCGTCAATGTGTGGGAGTGAGGGATGCATCAAAGAAGGATTAGAGGATCGGAAATGTGATTGTCGTATCCCAAAAGAAAATCCTGTCGTTTCCATAGAAACGTTACTCCATTTATAAGGAAATGTCTTAGAACACATAGTATTTCATAGCGACGCAATTTCCGTGTGATTTCGTCAATGAGTGGGAGTGAGGGATGCAGTAAAGAAGGATTAGTGGATCGGAAATGTGATTGTCGTATCCCAAAAGAAAATCCTGTCGTTTCTATAGAAACGTTACTCGATTTAGAAGTAAATGTCTTGGAACACATAGTATTTCATAGCGACGCAATTTCCGTGTGAATTCGTCAATGTTTGGGAGTGAGGGATGCAGTAATGAAGGATTAGTGGATTGGAAATGAGATTGTCGTATCCCAAAAGAAAATCCTGTTGTTTCCATAGAAACGTTACTCGATTTAGTAGGAAATGTCTTAGAACACATAGTATTTAATAGCGACGTAATTTCCGTGTGAATTCGTCAATGTGTGGGAGTGAGGGATGCAGTAAAGAGGGAATAGTGGATCGGAAATGAGATTGTCGTTTCCCAAAAGAAAATCCTGTCGTTTCCGTAGAAACGTTACTCGATTTAGAAAGAAATGTCTTAGAACGCATAGTATTTCACAGCGACGCAATTTCCGTGTGAGTTCGTCAATGTGTGGGAGTGAGGGATGCAGTAAAGAAGGATTAGTGGATCGGAAATGAGATTGTCGTATCCTAAAAGAAAATCCTGTCGTTTCCATAGAAACGTTACTCGACTTAGAAGGAAATGTCTTAGAACACATAGTATTTCATAGCGACGCAATTTCCGTGTGAATTCGTCAATGAGTGGGAGTGAGGGATGCAGTAAAGAAGGTTTAGTGGATCGGAAATGAGATTGTCGTATCCCAAAAGAAAATCCTGTCGTTTCCATAGAAACGTTACTCGAGTTAGAAGGAATAGTCATAGAACACATAGTAATTCATAGCGACTCAATTACTGTATTAATTCGTCAATGTGAGGGAGCTACCGATGCAATAAAGAAGGAGTAGTGCATCGAGAAGGTAATACTCGTATCGCAAAACAAAATCCTGTCGTTTCCATAGAAACGTTACTCGATTTAGATGGAAATGTCTTAGAACACATAGTATTTCACAGCGACGCAATTTCCGTGTGAATTCGTCAATGTGTGGGAGTGAGGGATGCAGTAAAGAAGGATTAGTGGATCGGAAATGTGATTGTCGTATCCCAAAATTAAATCCTGTCGTTTCCATAGAAACGTTACTCGATTTAGAAGGAGAAGTCATAGAACCCAAAGTATTTCATAGCGATGCAATTTCCGTGTAAATTCGTCAATGTGTGGGAGTGAGGGATGCATCAAAGAAGGATTAGTGGATCGGAAATGTGATTGTCGTAACCCAAAAGTAAATCATGTCGTTTCCATAGAAACGTTACTCGATTTAGAAGGAAATGTCTTAGAACACATAGTATTTCATAGCGACGCAATTTCCGTGTGAATTCGTCAATGAGTGGGAGTGAGGGATGCAGTAAAGAAGGTTTAGTGGATCGGAAATGTGATTGTCGTATCCCAAAAGAAAATCCTGTCGTTTCCATAGAAACGTTACTCGAGTTAGAAGGAATAGTCATAGAACACATAGTAATTCATAGCGACTCAATTTCTGTATTAATTCATCAATGTGAGGGAGCTACCGATGCAATAAAGAAGGAGTAGTGCATCGAGAAGGTAATACTCGTATCGCAAAACAAAATCCTGTCGTTTCCATAGAAACGTTACTCGATTTGGATGGAAATGTCTTAGAACACATAGTATTTCACAGCGACGCAATTTCCGTGTGAATTCGTCAATGTGTGGGAGTGTGGGATGCAGTTAAGAAGGATTAGTCGATCGGAAATGAGATTGTCGTATCCCAGAAGAAAATCCTGTCGTTTCCATAGAAACGTTACTCGATTTAGAAGGAGAAGTCATAGAAACCATAGTATTTCATTGCGACGCAATTTCCGTGTGAATTCGACAATGAGTAGGAGTGAGGGATGCAGTAAAGAAGGATTAGTGGATCGGAAATGTGATTGTCGTATCCCAAAAGAAAATCCTGTCGTTTCCATAGAAACGTTACTCCATTTATAAGGAAATGTCTTAGAACACATAGTATTTCATAGCGACGCAATTTCCGTGTGATTTCGTCAATGAGTGGGAGTGAGGGATGCAGTAAAGAAGGATTAGTGGATCGGAAATGTGATTGTCGTATCCCAAAAGAAAATCCTGTCGTTTCCATAGAAACGTTACTCGATTTAGAAGTAAATGTCTTGGAACACATAGTATTTCATAGCGACGCAATTTCCGTGTGAATTCGTCAATGTGTGCGAGTGAGGGATGCAGTAATGAAGGATTAGTGGATTGGAAATGAGATTGTCGTATCCCAAAAGAAAATCCTGTCGTTTCCATAGAAACGTTACTCGATTTAGAAGGAAATGTCTTAGAACACATAGTATTTAATAGCGACGTAATTTCCGTGTGAATTCGTCAATGTGTGGGAGTGAGGGATGCAGTAAAGAAGGAATAGTGGATCGGAAATGAGATTGTCGTTTCCCAAAAGAAAATCCTGTCGTTTCCATAGAAACGTTACTCGATTTAGAAAGAAATGTCTTAGAACGCATAGTATTTCACAGCGACGCAATTTCCGTGTGAGTTCGTCAATGTGTGGGAGTGAGTAATGCAGTAAAGAAGGATTAGTGGATCGGAAATGAGATTGTCGTATCAAAAAGAAAATCCTGTCGTTTCCATAGAAACGTTACTCGATTTAGAAGGAGAATGATAGAACCCATAGTATTTCATAGCGACTCAATTTCTGGGTTAATTCGTCAATGTGAGGGAGCTAGGGATGCAATAAAGAAGGAATAGCGCATCGAGGAGGAGATACTCGTATCACAAAAGAAAATCCTGTCGTTTCCATAGAAACGTTACTCGACTTAGAAGGAGAAGTCATAGAACCCATAGTATTTCATAGCGACGCAATTTCCGTGTGAATTCGTCAATGAGTGGGAGTGAGGGATGCAGTAAAGAAGGAATAGTGGATCGGAAATGAGATTGTCGTATCCCAAAAGAAGATCCTGTCGTTTCCATAGAAACGTTACTCGATTTAGAAGGAAATGTCTTAGAACACTTAGTATTTCATAGCGACCCAATTTCCGTGTGAATTTGTCAATGAGTGGGAGTGAGGGATGCAGTAAAGAAATATTAGTGGATCGGAATTGTGATTGTCGTATCCCAAAAGAAAATCCTGTCGTTTCCATAGAAACGTTACTCGATTTAGAAGGAAATGTCATAGAAAACATAGTATTTCATAGCGACGAAATTTCCGTGTGAATTCGTCAACGTGTGGGAGTGAGGGATGCAGTAAAGAAGTATTAGTGGATCGGAAATGTGATTGTCGTATCCCAAAAGAAAATCCTGTCGTTTCCATTGAAACGTTACTCGATTTAGAAGGAAATGTCTTAGAACACATAGTATTTCATAGCGATGCAATTTCCGTGTGAATTCGTCAATGTGTGGGAGTGAGGGATGCAGTAAAGAAGGATTAGTGGATCGGAAATGTGATTGTCGTATCACAAAAGAAAATCCGGTCGTTTCCATAGAAACGTTACTCGATTTAGAAGGAAATGTCTTAGAACACATAGTATTTCATAGAGACGCAATCTCCGTGTGAATTCGTCAATGTGTGGGAGTGAGGGATGCAGTGAAGAAGGTTTAGTGGATCGGATATGAGATTGTCGTATCCCAAAAGAAAATCCTGTCGTTTCCATAGAAACGTTACTCGATTTAGAAGGTGAAGTCATAGAACCCAAAGTATTGCATAGCGACGCAATTTCCATGTGAATTCGTCAATGTGTGGGAGTGAGGGATGCATCAAAGAAGGATTAGTGGATCGGAAATGTGATTGTCGTATCCCAAAAGAAAATCCTGACGTTTCCATAGAAACGTTACTCGATTTAGAAGGGAATGTCTTAGAACACATAGTATTTCATAGCAACCCAATTTCCGTGTGAATTCGTCAATGAGTGGGAGTGAGGAATGCAGTAAAGAAGGATTAGTGGATCGGAAATGAGATTGTCGTATCCCAAAAGAAAATCCTGTCGTTTCCATAGATACGTTACTCGAGTTAGAAGGAAAAGTCATAGAACCCATAGTAATTCATAGCGACTCAATTTCTGTATTAATTCGTCAATGTGATGGAGCTACTGATGCAATAAAGAAGGAGTAGTGCATCGAGAAGGAAATACTCATATCGCAAAACAAAATCCCGTCGTTTCCATAGAAACGTTACTCGATTTAGATGGAAATGTCTTAGAACACATAGTATTTCGCAGCGACGCAATTTCCGTGTGAATTCGTCAATGTGTGGGAGTGTGGGATGCAGTAAAGAAGGATTAGTGGATCGGAAATGAGATTGTCGTACCCCAGAAGAGAATCCTGTCGTTTCCATAGAAACGTTACTCGATTTAGAAGGAGGAGTCATAGAAACCATAGTATTTCATTGCGACGCAATTTCCGTGTGAATTCGTCAATGAGTGGGAGTGAGGGATGCAGTAAAGAAGGATTAGTGGATCGGAAATGTGATTGTCGTATCCCAAAAGAAAATCCTGTCGTTTCCATAGAAACGTTACTCGATTGAGAAGGAGAAGTCATAGAAACCATAGTATTTCATAGCGAACCCAATTTCTGTGTTAATTCGTCAATGTGAGGGAGCTAGGGATGCAATAAAGAAGGAATAGCGCATCGAGGAGGAGATACTCGTATCACAAAAGAAAATCCTGTCGTTTCCATAGAAACGTTACTCGACTTAGAAGGAGAAGTCGTAGAACCCATAGTATTTCATAGCTACGCAATTTCCGTGTGAATTCGTCAATGAGTGGGAGTGAGGGATGCAGTAAAGAAGGAATAGTGGATCGGAAATGAGATTGTCGTATCCCAAAATCAGATCCTGTCGTTTCCATAGAAACGTTACTCGATTTAGAAGGAAATGTCTTAGAACACATAGTATTTCATAGCGACCCAATTTCCGTATGAATTTGTCAATGAGTGCGAGTGAGGGATGCAGTAAAGAAATATTAGTGGATCGGAATTGTGATTGTCGTATCCCAAAAGAAAATCCTGTCGTTTCCATAGAAACGTTACTCGATTTAGAAGGAAATGTCTTAGAAAACATAGTATTTCATAGCGACGCAATTTCCGTGTGAATTCGTCAACGTGTGGGAGTGAGGGATGCAGTAAAGAAGGATTAGTGGATCGGAAATGTGATTGTCGTATCCCAAAAGAAAATCCTGTCGTTTCCAGAGAAACGTTACTCGATTTAGAAGGAAATGTCTTAGAACACATAGTATTTCATCGCGACGCAATTTCCGTGTGAATTCGTCAATGTGTGGGAGTGAGGGATGCAGTAAAGAAGGATTAGTGGATCGGAAATGTGATTGTCGTATCCCAAAAGAAAAACCGGTTGTTTCCATAGAAACGTTACTCGATTTAGAAGGAAATGTCTTAGAACACATAGTATTTCATAGCGACGCAATTTCCGTGTGAATTCGTCAATGGGTGGGAGTGAGGGATGCAGTAAAGAAGGTTTAGTGGATCGGAAATGAGATTGTCGTATCCCAAAAGAAAATCCTGTCGTTTCCATAGAAACGTTACTCGATTTGGAAGGAAATGTCTTAGAACACATAGTATTTCATAGCGACGCAATTTCCGTGTGAATTCGTCGATGTGTGGGAGTGAGGGATGCAGTAAAGAAGGATTAGTGGATCGGAAATGAAATTGCCGCATCCCAAAAGAAAATCCTGTCGTTTCCATACAAACGTTACTCGATTTAGGAGGAAATGTCTTAGAACACATAGTATTTCATAGCGACGCAATTTCCGTGTGAGTTCGTCAATGTGTGGGAGTGAGGGATGCAGTAAAGAAGGATTAGTGGATCGGAAATGAGATTTTCGTATCCCAAAAGAAAATCCTGTCGTTCCCATAGAAACGTTACTCGATTGAGAAGGAGAAGTCATAGAAACCATAGTATTTCATAGCGACCCAATTTCTGTGTTAATTCGTCAATGTGAGGGAGCTAGGGATGCAATAAAGAAGGAATAGCGCATCGAGGAGGAGATACTCGTATCACAAAAGAAAATCCTGTCGTTTCCATAGAAACGTTACTCGACTCAGAAGGAGAGGTCGTAGAACCCATAGTATTTCATAGCTACGCAATTTCCGTGTGAATTCGTCAATGAGTGGGAGTGAGGGATGCAGTAAAGAAGGAATAGTGGATCGGAAATGAGATTGTCGTATCCCAAAAGAAGATCCTGTCGTTTCCATAGAAACGTTACTCGATTTAGAAGGAAATGTCTTAGAACACATAGTATTTCATAGCGACCCAATTTCCGTGTGAATTTGTCAATGAGTGCGAGTGAGGGATGCAGTAAAGAAATATTAGTGGATCGGAATTGTGATTGTCGTATCCCAAAAGAAAATACTGTCGTTTCCATAGAAACGTTACTCGATTTAGAAGAAAATGTCTTAGAAAACATAGTATTTCATAGCGACGCAATTTCCGTGTGAATTCGTCAACGTGTGGGAGTGAGGGATGCAGTAAAGAAGGATTAGTGGATCGGAAATGTGATTGTCGTATCCCAAAAGAAAATCCTGTCGTTTCCAGAGAAACGTTACTCGATTTAGAAGGAAATGTCTTAGAACACATAGTATGTCATAGCGACGCAATTTCCGTGTGAATTCGTCAATGTGTGGGAGTGAGGGATGCAGTAAAGAAGGATTAGTGGATCGGAAATGTGATTGTCGTATCCCAAAATTAAATCCTGTCGTTTCCATAGAAACGTTACTCGATTTAGAAGGAGAAGTCATAGAACCCAAAGTATTTCATAGCGATGCAATTTCCGTGTAAATTCGTCAATGTGTGGGAGTGAGGGATGCATCAAAGAAGGATTAGTGGATCGAAAATGTGATTGTCGTAACCCAAAAGAAAATCATGTCGTTTCCATAGAAACGTTACTCGATTTAGAAGGAAATGTCTTAGAACACATAGTATTTCATAGCGACGCAATTTCCGTGTGAATTCGTCAATGAGTGGGAGTGAGGGATGCAGTAAAGAAGGTTTAGTGGATCGGAAATGAGATTGTCGTATCCCAAAAGAAAATCCTGTCGTTTCCATAGAAACGTTACTCGATTTAGAAGGAAATGTCTTAGAACACATAGTATTTCATAGCGACGCAATTTCCGTGTGAATTCGTCGATGTGTGGGAGTGAGGGATGCAGTAAAGAACGATTAGTGGATCGGAAATGTGATTGTCGTATCCCAAAAGAAAATCCTGTCGTTTCCATAGAAACGTTACTCGATTTAGAAGGAAATGTCTTAGAACACATAGTATTTCATAGCGACGCAATTTCCGTGTGAGTTCGTCAATGTGTGGGAGTGAGGGATGCAGTAAAGAAGGATTAGTGGATCGGAAATGTGATTGTCGTATCCCAAAATATAATCCTGTCGTTTCCATAGAAACGTTACTCGATTTAGAAGGAGAAGTCGTAGAACCCAAAGTATTTCATAGCGACGCAATTTCCGTGTGAATTCGTCAATGTGTGGGAGTGAGGGATGCATCAAAGAAGGATTAGAGGATCGGAAATGTGATTGTCGTATCCCAAAAGAAAATCCTGTCGTTTCCATAGAAACGTTACTCCATTTATAAGGAAATGTCTTAGAACACATAGTATTTCATAGCGACGCAATTTCCGTGTGATTTCGTCAATGAGTGGGAGTGAGGGATGCAGTAAAGAAGGATTAGTGGATCGGAAATGTGATTGTCGTATCCCAAAAGAAAATCCTGTCGTTTCTCTAGAAACGTTACTCGATTTAGAAGTAAATGTCTTGGAACACATAGTATTTCATAGCGACGCAATTTCCGTGTGAATTCGTCAATGTTTGGGAGTGAGGGATGCAGTAATGAAGGATTAGTGGATTGGAAATGAGATTGTCGTATCCCAAAAGAAAATCCTGTTGTTTCCATAGAAACGTTACTCGATTTAGTAGGAAATGTCTTAGAACACATAGTATTTAATAGCGACGTAATTTCCGTGTGAATTCGTCAATGTGTGGGAGTGAGGGATGCAGTAAAGAGGGAATAGTGGATCGGAAATGAGATTGTCGTTTCCCAAAAGAAAATCCTGTCGTTTCCGTAGAAACGTTACTCGATTTAGAAAGAAATGTCTTAGAACGCATAGTATTTCACAGCGACGCAATTTCCGTGTGAGTTCGTCAATGTGTGGGAGTGAGGGATGCAGTAAAGAAGGATTAGTGGATCGGAAATGAGATTGTCGTATCCTAAAAGAAAATCCTGTCGTTTCCATAGAAACGTTACTCGACTTAGAAGGAAATGTCTTAGAACACATAGTATTTCATAGCGACGCAATTTCCGTGTGAATTCGTCAATGAGTGGGAGTGAGGGATGCAGTAAAGAAGGTTTAGTGGATCGGAAATGAGATTGTCGTATCCCAAAAGAAAATCCTGTCGTTTCCATAGAAACGTTACTCGAGTTAGAAGGAATAGTCATAGAACACATAGTAATTCATAGCGACTCAATTACTGTATTAATTCGTCAATGTGAGGGAGCTACCGATGCAATAAAGAAGGAGTAGTGCATCGAGAAGGTAATACTCGTATCGCAAAACAAAATCCTGTCGTTTCCATAGAAACGTTACTCGATTTAGATGGAAATGTCTTAGAACACATAGTATTTCACAGCGACGCAATTTCCGTGTGAATTCGTCAATGTGTGGGAGTGAGGGATGCAGTAAAGAAGGATTAGTGGATCGGAAATGTGATTGTCGTATCCCAAAATTAAATCCTGTCGTTTCCATAGAAACGTTACTCGATTTAGAAGGAGAAGTCATAGAACCCAAAGTATTTCATAGCGATGCAATTTCCGTGTAAATTCGTCAATGTGTGGGAGTGAGGGATGCATCAAAGAAGGATTAGTGGATCGGAAATGTGATTGTCGTAACCCAAAAGTAAATCATGTCGTTTCCATAGAAACGTTACTCGATTTAGAAGGAAATGTCTTAGAACACATAGTATTTCATAGCGACGCAATTTCCGTGTGAATTCGTCAATGAGTGGGAGTGAGGGATGCAGTAAAGAAGGTTTAGTGGATCGGAAATGTGATTGTCGTATCCCAAAAGAAAATCCTGTCGTTTCCATAGAAACGTTACTCGAGTTAGAAGGAATAGTCATAGAACACATAGTAATTCATAGCGACTCAATTTCTGTATTAATTCATCAATGTGAGGGAGCTACCGATGCAATAAAGAAGGAGTAGTGCATCGAGAAGGTAATACTCGTATCGCAAAACAAAATCCTGTCGTTTCCATAGAAACGTTACTCGATTTAGATGGAAATGTCTTAGAACACATAGTATTTCACAGCGACGCAATTTCCGTGTGAATTCGTCAATGTGTGGGAGTGTGGGATGCAGTTAAGAAGGATTAGTCGATCGGAAATGAGATTGTCGTATCCCAGAAGAAAATCCTGTCGTTTCCATAGAAACGTTACTCGATTTAGAAGGAGAAGTCATAGAAACCATAGTATTTCATTGCGACGCAATTTCCGTGTGAATTCGACAATGAGTAGGAGTGAGGGATGCAGTAAAGAAGGATTAGTGGATCGGAAATGTGATTGTCGTATCCCAAAAGAAAATCCAGTCGTTTCCATAGAAACGTTACTCCATTTATAAGGAAATGTCTTAGAACACATAGTATTTCATAGCGACGCAATTTCCGTGTGATTTCGTCAATGAGTGGGAGTGAGGGATGCAGTAAAGAAGGATTAGTGGATCGGAAATGTGATTGTCGTATCCCAAAAGAAAATCCTGTCGTTTCCATAGAAACGTTACTCGATTTAGAAGTAAATGTCTTGGAACACATAGTATTTCATAGCGACGCAATTTCCGTGTGAATTCGTCAATGTGTGCGAGTGAGGGATGCAGTAATGAAGGATTAGTGGATTGGAAATGAGATTGTCGTATCCCAAAAGAAAATCCTGTCGTTTCCATAGAAACGTTACTCGATTTAGAAGGAAATGTCTTAGAACACATAGTATTTAATAGCGACGTAATTTCCGTGTGAATTCGTCAATGTGTGGGAGTGAGGGATGCAGTAAAGAAGGAATAGTGGATCGGAAATGAGATTGTCGTTTCCCAAAAGAAAATCCTGTCGTTTCCATAGAAACGTTACTCGATTTAGAAAGAAATGTCTTAGAACGCATAGTATTTCACAGCGACGCAATTTCCGTGTGAGTTCGTCAATGTGTGGGAGTGAGTAATGCAGTAAAGAAGGATTAGTGGATCGGAAATGAGATTGTCGTATCAAAAAGAAAATCCTGTCGTTTCCATAGAAACGTTACTCGATTTAGAAGGAGAATGATAGAACCCATAGTATTTCATAGCGACTCAATTTCTGGGTTAATTCGTCAATGTGAGGGAGCTAGGGATGCAATAAAGAAGGAATAGCGCATCGAGGAGGAGATACTCGTATCACAAAAGAAAATCCTGTCGTTTCCATAGAAACGTTACTCGACTTAGAAGGAGAAGTCATAGAACCCATAGTATTTCATAGCGACGCAATTTCCGTGTGAATTCGTCAATGAGTGGGAGTGAGGGATGCAGTAAAGAAGGAATAGTGGATCGGAAATGAGATTGTCGTATCCCAAAAGAAGATCCTGTCGTTTCCATAGAAACGTTACTCGATTTAGAAGGAAATGTCTTAGAACACTTAGTATTTCATAGCGACCCAATTTCCGTGTGAATTTGTCAATGAGTGGGAGTGAGGGATGCAGTAAAGAAATATTAGTGGATCGGAATTGTGATTGTCGTATCCCAAAAGAAAATCCTGTCGTTTCCATAGAAACGTTACTCGATTTAGAAGGAAATGTCATAGAAAACATAGTATTTCATAGCGACGAAATTTCCGTGTGAATTCGTCAACGTGTGGGAGTGAGGGATGCAGTAAAGAAGTATTAGTGGATCGGAAATGTGATTGTCGTATCCCAAAAGAAAATCCTGTCGTTTCCATTGAAACGTTACTCGATTTAGAAGGAAATGTCTTAGAACACATAGTATTTCATAGCGATGCAATTTCCGTGTGAATTCGTCAATGTGTGGGAGTGAGGGATGCAGTAAAGAAGGATTAGTGGATCGGAAATGTGATTGTCGTATCACAAAAGAAAATCCGGTCGTTTCCATAGAAACGTTACTCGATTTAGAAGGAAATGTCTTAGAACACATAGTATTTCATAGAGACGCAATCTCCGTGTGAATTCGTCAATGTGTGGGAGTGAGGGATGCAGTGAAGAAGGTTTAGTGGATCGGATATGAGATTGTCGTATCCCAAAAGGAAAATCCTGTCGTTTCCATAGAAACGTTACTCGATTTAGAAGGTGAAGTCATAGAACCCAAAGTATTGCATAGCGACGCAATTTCCATGTGAATTCGTCAATGTGTGGGAGTGAGGGATGCATCAAAGAAGGATTAGTGGATCGGAAATGTGATTGTCGTATCCCAAAAGAAAATCCTGACGTTTCCATAGAAACGTTACTCGATTTAGAAGGGAATGTCTTAGAACACATAGTATTTCATAGCGACGCAATTTCCGCGTGAATTCGTCGATGTGTGGGAGTGAGGGATGCAGTAAAGAAGGATTAGTGGATCGGAAATGAGATTGTCGTATCCCAAAAGAAAATCCTGTCGTTTCCATAGAAACGTTACTCGATTTAGAAGGAAATGTCTTAGAACACATAGTATTTCATAGCGACGCAATTTCCGTGTGAATTCGTCAATGAGTGGGAGTGAGGGATGCAGTAAAGAAGGATTAGTGGATCGGAAATGTGATTGTCGTATCCCAAAATAAAATCCTGTCGTTTCCATAGAAACGTTACTCGATTTAGAAGGAGAAGTCATAGATCCCAAAGTATTTCATAGCGACGCAATTTCCGTGTGAATTCGTCAATGTGTGGGAGTGAGGGATGCATCAAAGAAGGATTAGTGGATCGGAAATGTGATTGTCGTATCCCAAAAGGAAATCCTGTCGTTTCCATAGAAACGTTACTCGATTTAGAAGGAAATGTCTTAGAAAACATAGTATTTCATAGCGACGCAATTTCCGTGTGAATTCGTCAATGTGAGGGAGCTAGGGATGCAATAAAGAAGCAATGGTGCATCGAGCAGGAGATACTCGTATCGCAAAAGAAAATCCTGTCGTTTCCATAGAAACGTTACTCGATTTAGAAGGAAATGTCTTAGAACACATAGTATTTCATAGCGACGCAATTTCCGTGTGAATTCGTCAATGAGTGGGAGTGAGGGATGCAGTAAAGAAGGAATAGTGGATCGGAAATGAGATTGTCGTATCCCAAAAGAAAATCCTGTCGTTTCCATAGAAACGTTACTCGATTTAGAAGGAAATGTCTTAGAACACATAGTATTTTATAGCGACGCAGCTTCCGTGTGAATTCGTCAATGTGTGGGAGTGAGGGATGCAGTAAAGAAGGATTAGTGGATCGGAAATGAGTTTGTCGTATCCCAAAAGAAAATACTGTCGTTTCCATAGAAACGTTACTTGATTTAGAAGGAGAAGTCATAGAACCTATGCTATTTCATAGCGACTCAATTTCTGTGTTAATTCGTCAATGTGTGGGAGCTAGGGATGCAATAAAGAAGGAATAGCGCGTCGAGAAGGAGATACTCGTATCGCAAAAGAAAATCCTGTCATTTCCATAGAAACGTTACTCGATTTAGAAGGTAATGTCTTAGAACACATAGTATATCATAGCGACGCAATTTCCGTGTGAATTCGTCAATGTGTGGGAGTGAGGGATGCAGTAAAGAAGGATTAGTGGATCGGAAATGAGATTGTCGTATCCCAAAAGAAAATCCTGTCGTTTCCATAGAAACGTTACTCGATTTAGAAGGAGAAGTCTTAGAACACATAGTATTTCATTGCGACGCAATTTCCTTGTGAATTCGTCAATGAGTGGGAGTGAGGGATGCAGTAAAGAAGGATTAGTGGATCGGAAATGAGATTGTCGTATCCCAAAAGAAAATCCTGTCGTTTCCATAGAAACGTTTACTCGATTTAGAAGGAGAAGTCATAGAACCCATAGTATTTCATAGCGACTCAATTTCTGTGTTAATTCGTCAATGTGAGAGAGCTAGGGATGCAATAAAGAAGGAATAGTGCATCGAGACGGAGATACTCGTATCGCAAAAGAAAAAACTGTCGTTTCCATAGAAACGTTACTCGATTTAGAAGGAAATGTCTTAGAACACATAGTATTTCATAGCGACGCAATTTCCGTGTTAATTCGTCATTGTGTGGGAATGAGGGATGCAGTAAAGAAGGATTAGTGGATCGGAAATGAGATTGTCGTATCCCAAAAGAAAATCCTGTCGTTTCCATAGAAACGTTACTCGATTTAGAAGGAGAAGTCTTAGAAGACATAGTATTTCATTGCGACGCAATTTCCTTGTGTATTCGTCAATGACTGGGAGTGAGGGATGCAGTAAAGAAGGATTAGTGGATCGTAAATGAGATTGTCGTATCCCAAAAGAAAATCCTGTCGTTTCCATAGAAACGTTACTCGATTTAGAAGGAGAAGTCATAGAACCCATAGTATTTCACAGCGACGCAATTTCCGTGTGAGTTCGTCAATGTGAGGGAGCTAGGGATGCAATAAAGAAGGAATAGCGCATCGAGAAGGAGATACTCGTATCGCAAAAGAAAATCCTTTCGTTTACATAGAAACGTTACTCGATTTAGAAGGAAATGTCTTAGAACACATAGTATTTCATAGCGACGCAATTTCCGTGTGAATTCGTCAATGTGTGGGAGTGAGGGATGCAGTAAAGAAGGATTAGTGGATCGGAAATGAGATTGTCGTATCCCAAAGGAAAATCCCCATGTTTCCATAGAAACGTTACTCGATTTAAAAGGGAGAAGTCATAGAACCCATAGTACTTCATAGCGACTCAATTTCTGTGTTAATTCGTCAATGTGAGGGAGCTAGGGTTGCAATAAAGAAGGAATAGTGCATCGAGAAGGAGATACTCGTATCGCAAGAGAAAATCCTGTCGTTTCCATAGAAACGTTACTTGATTTAGAAGGAAATGTCTTAGAACACATAGTATTTCATAGCGACGCAATTTCCGTATGAATTCGTCAGTGCGTGGGAGTGAGGAATGCAGTAAAGAAGGATTAGTGGATCGGAAATGAGATTGTCGTATCCCAAAAGAAAATCCTGTCGTTTCCATAGAAACGTTACTCGATTTAGATGGAAATGTCTTAGAACACATAGTATTTCATAGCGACGCATTTTCCGTGTGAATTCGTCAATGAGTGGGAGTGAGGGATGCAGTAAAGAAGGATTAGTGGATCGGAAATGTGATTGTCGTATCCCAAAAGAAAATCCTGTCGTTTCCATAGAAACGTTACTCGATTTAGATGGAAATGTCTTAGAACACATAGTATTTCATAGCGACGCATTTTCCGTGTGAATTCGTCAATGAGTGGGAGTGTGGGATGCAGTAAAGAAGGAATAGTGGATCGGAAATGAGATTGCCGTATCCCAAAAGAAAATCCTGTCGTTTCCATGGAAACGTTACTCGATTTAGAAGGAAATGTCTTAGAACACATAGTATTTCATAGCGACGCAATTTCCGTGTGAATTCGTCAATGTGTGGGAGTGAGGGATGCAGTAAAGAAATATTAGTGGATCGGAAATGTGATTGTCGTATCCCAAAAGAAAATCCTGTCGTTTCCATAGAAACGCTACTCGATTTAGAAGGAAATGTCTTAGAACACATAGTATTTCATTGCGACGCAATTTCATTGTGAATTCGTCAATGAGTGGGAGTGAGGGATGCAGTAAAGAAGGATTAGTGGATCGGAAATGAGACTGTCGTATCCCAAAAGAAAATCCTGTCGTTTCCATAGAAACGTAACTCGATTTACAAGGAGAAGTCATAGAACCCATAGTAGTTCATAGCGACGCAATTTCCGTGTGAATTCGTCGATGTGTGGGAGTGAGGGATGCAGTAAAGAAGGAATAGTGGATCGGAAATGTGATTGTCATATCCCAAAAAAAAATCCTGTCGTTTCCATAGAAACGTTACTCGATTTAGAAGGAAATGCCTTAGAACACATAGTATTTCATAGCGACGCAATTTCCGTGTGAATTCGTCAATGTGTGGGAGTGAGGGATGCAGTAAAGAAGGATTAGTGGATCGGAAATGTGATTGACGTATCCGAAAAAAAAATGGTTCAAATGGCTCTGAGCACTATGGGACTCAACTGCTGTGGTCATTAGTCCCCTAGAACTTAGAACTAATTAAACCTAACAAACCTAAGGACATCACACACGGCCATGCCCGAGGCAGGATTCGAACCTGCGACCGTAGCAGTCGCACGGTTCCTGACTGCGCGCCTAGAACCGCGAGACCACCGCGGCCCCCGTATCCGAAAAGAAAAATCCTGTCGTTTCCATAGAAACGTTACTCGATTTATAAGGAAATGTCTTAGGACACATAGTATTTCATAGCGACGCAATTTCAGTGTGAATTCGTCAATTTGTGGGAGTGATGGATGCAGTAAAGAAGGATTAGTGGATCGGAAATGAGATTGTCGTATCCCTAAGGAAAATCCCCATGTTTCCATAGAAACGTTACTCGATTTAAAAGGAGAAGTCATAGAAACCATAGTACTTCATAGCGACTCAATTTCTGTGTTAATTCGTCAATGTGAGGGAGCTAGGGATGCAATAAAGAAGGAATAGTGCATCGAGAAGGAGATACTCGTATCGCAAGAGAAAATCCTGTCGTTTCCATAGAAACGTTACTCGATTTAGAAGGAAATGTCTTAGAACACATAGTATTTCATAGCGACGCAATTTCCGTGTGAATTCGTCAGTGTGTGGGAGTGAGGAATGCAGTAAAGAAGGATTAGTGGATCGGAAATGAGATTGTCGTATCCCAAAAGAAAATCCTGTCGTTTCCATAGAAACATTACTCGATTTAGATGGAAATGTCTTAGAACACATAGTATTTCATAGCGACGCATTTTCCGTGTGAATTCGTCAATGAGTGGGAGTGAGGGATGCAGTAAAGAAGGATTAGTGGATCGGAAATGTGATTGTCGTATCCCAAAAGAAAATCCTGTCGTTTCCATAGATACGTTACTCGATTTAGAAGGAAATGTCTTAGAACACATAGTATTTCATAGCGACGCAATTTCCGTGTGAATTCGTCAATGAGTGGGATTGAGGGATGCCGTATAGAAGGATTAGTAAATCGGAAATGAGATTGTCGTATCCCAAAAGAAAATCCTGTCGTCTCCATAGAAACGTTACTCGATATAGAAGGAAATGTCTTAGAACACATAGTATTTCATAGCGACGCAATTTCCGTGTGAATTCGTCAATGTGTGAAAGTGAGGGATGCAGTAAAGATGGATTAGTGGATCGGAAATGAGATTGTCGTATCCCAAAAGAAAATCCTGTCGTTTCCATAGAAACGTTACTCCATTTATAAGGAAATGTCTTAGAACGCATAGTATTTCATAGCGACGCAATTTCCGTGTGATTTCGTCAATGAGTGGGAGTGAGGGATGCAGTAAAGAAGGATTAGTCGATCGGAAATGTGATTGTCGTATCCCAAAAGAAAATCCTGTCGTTTCCATAGAAACGTTACTCGATTTAGAAGTAAATGTCTTGGAACACATAGTATTTCATAGCGACGCAATTTCCGTGTGAATTCGTCAATGTGTGCGAGTGAGGGATGCAGTAATGAAGGATTAGTGGATTGGAAATGAGATTGTCGTATCCCAAAAGAAAATCCTGTCGTTTCCATAGAAACGTTACTCGATTTAGAAGGAAATGTCTTAGAACACATAGTATTTAATAGCGACGTAATTTCCGTGTGAATTCGTCAATGTGTGGGAGTGAGGGATGCAGTAAAGAAGGAATAGTGGATCGGAAATGAGATTGTCGTTTCCCAAAAGAAAATCCTGTCGTTTCCATAGAAACGTTACTCGATTTAGAAAGAAATGTTTTAGAACGCATAGTATTTCACAGCGACGCAATTTCCGTGTGAGTTCGTCAATGTGTGGGAGTGAGTAATGCAGTAAAGAAGGATTAGTGGATCGGAAATGAGATTGTCGTATCCCAAAAGAAAATCCTGTCGTTTCCATAGAAACGTTACTCGATTTAGAAGGAGAAGTCATAGAACCCATAGTATTTCATAGCGACTCAATTTCTGTGTTAATTCGTCAATGTGAGGGAGCTAGGGATGCAATAAAGAAGGAATAGCGCATCGAGGAGGAGATACTCGTATCACAAAAGAAAATCCTGTCGTTTCCATAGAAACGTTACTCGACTTAGAAGGAGAAGTCATAGAATCCATAGTATTTCATAGCGACGCAATTTCCGTGTGAATTCGTCAATGAGTGGGAGTGAGGGATGCAGTAAAGAAGGAATAGTGGATCGGAAATGAGATTCTCGTATCCCAAAAGAAGATCCTGTCGTTTCCATAGAAACGTTACTCGATTTAGAAGGAAATGTCTTAGAACACTTAGTATTTCATAGCGACCCAATTTCCGTGTGAATTTGTCAATGAGTGGGAGTGAGGGATGCAGTAAAGAAATATTAGTGGATCGGAATTGTGATTGTCGTATCCCAAAAGAAAATCCTGTCGTTTCCATAGAAACGTTACTCGATTTAGAAGGAAATGTCATAGAAAACATAGTATTTCATAGCGACGAAATTTCCGTGTGAATTCGTCAACGTGTGGGAGTGAGGGATGCAGTAAAGAAGGATTAGTGGATCGGAAATGTGATTGTCGTATCCCAAAAGAAAATCCTGTCGTTTCCATTGAAACGTTACTCAATTTAGAAGGAAATGTCTTAGAACACATAGTATTTCATAGCGATGCAATTTCCGTGTGAATTCGTCAATGTGTGGGAGTGAGGGATGCAGTAAAGAAGGATTAGTGGATCGGAAATGAGATTGTCGTATCCCAAAGGAAAATCCCCATGTTTCCATAGAAACGTTACTCGATTTAAAAGGAGAAGTCATAGAACCCATAGTACTTCATAGCGACTCAATTTCTGTGTTAATTCGTCAATGTGAGGGAGCTAGGGTTGCAATAAAGAAGGAATAGTGCATCGAGAAGGAGATACTCGTATCGCAAGAGAAAATCCTGTCGTTTCCATAGAAACGTTACTTGATTTAGAAGGAAATGTCTTAGAACACATAGTATTTCATAGCGACGCAATTTCCGTATGAATTCGTCAGTGCGTGGGAGTGAGGAATGCAGTAAAGAAGGATTAGTGGATCGGAAATGAGATTGTCGTATCCCAAAAGAAAATCCTGTCGTTTCCATAGAAACGTTACTCGATTTAGATGGAAATGTCTTAGAACACATAGTATTTCATAGCGACGCATTTTCCGTGTGAATTCGTCAATGAGTGGGAGTGAGGGATGCAGTAAAGAAGGATTAGTGGATCGGAAATGTGATTGTCGTATCCCAAAAGAAAATCCTGTCGTTTCCATAGAAACGTTACTCGATTTAGATGGAAATGTCTTAGAACACATAGTATTTCATAGCGACGCATTTTCCGTGTGAATTCGTCAATGAGTGGGAGTGTGGGATGCAGTAAAGAAGGAATAGTGGATCGGAAATGAGATTGCCGTATCCCAAAAGAAAATCCTGTCGTTTCCATGGAAACGTTACTCGATTTAGAAGGAAATGTCTTAGAACACATAGTATTTCATAGCGACGCAATTTCCGTGTGAATTCGTCAATGTGTGGGAGTGAGGGATGCAGTAAAGAAATATTAGTGGATCGGAAATGTGATTGTCGTATCCCAAAAGAAAATCCTGTCGTTTCCATAGAAACGCTACTCGATTTAGAAGGAAATGTCTTAGAACACATAGTATTTCATTGCGACGCAATTTCATTGTGAATTCGTCAATGAGTGGGAGTGAGGGATGCAGTAAAGAAGGATTAGTGGATCGGAAATGAGACTGTCGTATCCCAAAAGAAAATCCTGTCGTTTCCATAGAAACGTAACTCGATTTACAAGGAGAAGTCATAGAACCCATAGTAGTTCATAGCGACGCAATTTCCGTGTGAATTCGTCGATGTGTGGGAGTGAGGGATGCAGTAAAGAAGGAATAGTGGATCGGAAATGTGTTTGTCATATCCCAAAAAAAATCCTGTCGTTTCCATAGAAACGTTACTCGATTTAGAAGGAAATGCCTTAGAACACATAGTATTTCATAGCGACGCAATTTCCGTGTGAATTCGTCAATGTGTGGGAGTGAGGGATGCAGTAAAGAAGGATTAGTGGATCGGAAATGTGATTGACGTATCCGAAAAAAAATGGTTCAAATGGCTCTGAGCACTATGGGACTCAACTGCTGTGGTCATTAGTCCCCTAGAACTTAGAACTACTTAAACCTAACAAACCTAAGGACATCACACACGGCCATGCCCGAGGCAGGATTCGAACCTGCGACCGTAGCAGTCGCACGGTTCCTGACTGCGCGCCTAGAACCGCGAGACCACCGCGGCCCCCGTATCCGAAAAGAAAATCCTGTCGTTTCCATAGAAACGTTACTCGATTTATAAGGAAATGTCTTAGGACACATAGTATTTCATAGCGACGCAATTTCAGTGTGAATTCGTCAATTTGTGGGAGTGATGGATGCAGTAAAGAAGGATTAGTGGATCGGAAATGAGATTGTCGTATCCCTAAGGAAAATCCCCATGTTTCCATAGAAACGTTACTCGATTTAAAAGGAGAAGTCATAGAACCCATAGTACTTCATAGCGACTCAATTTCTGTGTTAATTCGTCAATGTGAGGGAGCTAGGGATGCAATAAAGAAGGAATAGTGCATCGAGAAGGAGATACTCGTATCGCAAGAGAAAATCCTGTCGTTTCCATAGAAACGTTACTCGATTTAGAAGGAAATGTCTTAGAACACATAGTATTTCATAGCGACGCAATTTCCGTGTGAATTCGTCAGTGTGTGGGAGTGAGGAATGCAGTAAAGAAGGATTAGTGGATCGGAAATGAGATTGTCGTATCCCAAAAGAAAATCCTGTCGTTTCCATAGAAACATTACTCGATTTAGATGGAAATGTCTTAGAACACATAGTATTTCATAGCGACGCATTTTCCGTGTGAATTCGTCAATGAGTGGGAGTGAGGGATGCAGTAAAGAAGGATTAGTGGATCGGAAATGTGATTGTCGTATCCCAAAAGAAAATCCTGTCGTTTCCATAGATACGTTACTCGATTTAGAAGGAAATGTCTTAGAACACATAGTATTTCATAGCGACGCAATTTCCGTGTGAATTCGTCAATGAGTGGGATTGAGGGATGCCGTATAGAAGGATTAGTAAATCGGAAATGAGATTGTCGTATCCCAAAAGAAAATCCTGTCGTCTCCATAGAAACGTTACTCGATATAGAAGGAAATGTCTTAGAACACATAGTATTTCATAGCGACGCAATTTCCGTGTGAATTCGTCAATGTGTGAAAGTGAGGGATGCAGTAAAGATGGATTAGTGGATCGGAAATGAGATTGTCGTATCCCAAAAGAAAATCCTGTCGTTTCCATAGAAACGTTACTCCATTTATAAGGAAATGTCTTAGAACACATAGTATTTCATAGCGACGCAATTTCCGTGTGATTTCGTCAATGAGTGGGAGTGAGGGATGCAGTAAAGAAGGATTAGTCGATCGGAAATGTGATTGTCGTATCCCAAAAGAAAATCCTGTCGTTTCCATAGAAACGTTACTCGATTTAGAAGTAAATGTCTTGGAACACATAGTATTTCATAGCGACGCAATTTCCGTGTGAATTCGTTAATGTGTGCGAGTGAGGGATGCAGTAATGAAGGATTAGTGGATTGGAAATGAGATTGTCGTATCCCAAAAGAAAATCCTGTCGTTTCCATAGAAACGTTACTCGATTTAGAAGGAAATGTCTTAGAACACATAGTATTTAATAGCGACGTAATTTCCGTGTGAATTCGTCAATGTGTGGGAGTGAGGGATGCAGTAAAGAAGGAATAGTGGATCGGAAATGAGATTGTCGTTTCCCAAAAGAAAATCCTGTCGTTTCCATAGAAACGTTACTCGATTTAGAAAGAAATGTTTTAGAACGCATAGTATTTCACAGCGACGCAATTTCCGTGTGAGTTCGTCAATGTGTGGGAGTGAGTAATGCAGTAAAGAAGGATTAGTGGATCGGAAATGAGATTGTCGTATCCCAAAAGAAAATCCTGTCGTTTCCATAGAAACGTTACTCGATTTAGAAGGAGAAGTCATAGAACCCATAGTATTTCATAGCGACTCAATTTCTGTGTTAATTCGTCAATGTGAGGGAGCTAGGGATGCAATAAAGAAGGAATAGCGCATCGAGGAGGAGATACTCGTATCACAAAAGAAAATCCTGTCGTTTCCATAGAAACGTTACTCGACTTAGAAGGAGAAGTCATAGAATCCATAGTATTTCATAGCGACGCAATTTCCGTGTGAATTCGTCAATGAGTGGGAGTGAGGGATGCAGTAAAGAAGGAATAGTGGATCGGAAATGAGATTGTCGTATCCCAAAAGAAGATCCTGTCGTTTCCATAGAAACGTTACTCGATTTAGAAGGAAATGTCTTAGAACACTTAGTATTTCATAGCGACCCAATTTCCGTGTGAATTTGTCAATGAGTGGGAGTGAGGGATGCAGTAAAGAAATATTAGTGGATCGGAATTGTGATTGTCGTATCCCAAAAGAAAATCCTGTCGTTTCCATAGAAACGTTACTCGATTTAGAAGGAAATGTCATAGAAAACATAGTATTTCATAGCGACGAAATTTCCGTGTGAATTCGTCAACGTGTGGGAGTGAGGGATGCAGTAAAGAAGGATTAGTGGATCGGAAATGTGATTGTCGTATCCCAAAAGAAAATCCTGTCGTTTCCATTGAAACGTTTCTCAATTTAGAAGGAAATGTCTTAGAACACATAGTATTTCATAGCGATGCAATTTCCGTGTGAATTCGTCAATGTGTGGGAGTGAGGGATGCAGTAAAGAAGGATTAGTGGATCGGAAATGTGATTGTCGTATCCCAAAAGAAAATCCGGTCGTTTCCATAGAAACGTTACTCGATTTAGAAGGAAATGTCTTAGAACACATAGTATTTCATAGAGACGCAATCTCCGTGTGAATTCGTCAATGTGTGGGAGTGAGGGATGCAGTGAAGAAGGTTTAGTGGATCGGATATGAGATTGTCGTATCCCAAAAGAAAATCCTGTCGTTTCCATAGAAACGTTACTCGATTTAGAAGGTGAAGTCATAGAACCCAAAGTATTGCATAGCGACGCAATTTCCATGTGAATTCGTCAATGTGTGGGAGTGAGGGATGCATCAAAGAAGGATTAGTGGATCGGAAATGTGATTGTCGTATCCCAAAAGAAAATCCTGACGTTTCCATAGAAACGTTACTCGATTTAGAAGGGAATGTCTTAGAACACATAGTATTTCATAGCGACGCAATTTCCGTGTGAATTCGTCGATGTGTGGGAGTGAGGGATGCAGTAAAGAAGGATTAGTGGATCGGAAATGAGATTGTCGTATCCCAAAAGAAAATCCTGTCGTTTCCATAGAAACGTTACTCGATTTAGAAGGAAATGTCTTAGAACACATAGTATTTCATAGCGACGCAATTTCCGTGTGAATTCGTCAATGAGTGGGAGTGAGGGATGCAGTAAAGAAGGAATAGTGGATCGGAAATGAGATTGTCGTATCCCAAAAGAAAATCCTGTCGTTTCCATAGAAACGTTACTCGATTTAGAAGGAAATGTCTTAGAACACATAGTATTTTATAGCGACGCAGCTTCCGTGTGAATTCGTCAATGTGTGGGAGTGAGGGATGCAGTAAAGAAGGATTAGTGGATCGGAAATGAGTTTGTCGTATCCCAAAAGAAAATACTGTCGTTTCCATAGAAACGTTACTTGATTTAGAAGGAGAAGTCATAGAACCTATGCTATTTCATAGCGACTCAATTTCTGTGTTAATTCGTCAATGTGTGGGAGCTAGGGATGCAATAAAGAAGGAATAGCGCGTCGAGAAGGAGATACTCGTATCGCAAAAGAAAATCCTGTCATTTCCATAGAAACGTTACTCGATTTAGAAGGTAATGTCTTAGAACACATAGTATATCATAGCGACGCAATTTCCGTGTGAATTCGTCAATGTGTGGGAGTGAGGGATGCAGTAAAGAAGGATTAGTGGATCGGAAATGAGATTGTCGTATCCCAAAAGAAAATCCTGTCGTTTCCATAGAAACGTTACTCGATTTAGAAGGAGAAGTCTTAGAACACATAGTATTTCATTGCGACGCAATTTCCTTGTGAATTCGTCAATGAGTGGGAGTGAGGGATGCAGTAAAGAAGGATTAGTGGATCGGAAATGAGATTGTCGTATCCCAAAAGAAAATCCTGTCGTTTCCATAGAAACGTTACTCGATTTAGAAGGAGAAGTCATAGAACACATAGTATTTCATTGCGACGCAACTTCATTGTGAATTCGTCAATGTGAGGGAGCTAGGGATGCAATAAAGAAGGAATAGCGCATCGAGAAGGAGATACTCGTATCGCAAAAGAAAATCCTTTCGTTTACATAGAAACGTTACTCGATTTAGAAGGAAATGTCTTAGAACACATAGTATTTCATAGCGACGCAATTTCCGTGTGAATTCGTCAATGTGTGGGAGTGAGGGATGCAGTAAAGAAGGATTAGTGGATCGGAAATGAGATTGTCGTATCCCAAAGGAAAATCCCCATGTTTCCATAGAAACGTTACTCGATTTAAAAGGAGAAGTCATAGAACCCATAGTACTTCATAGCGACTCAATTTCTGTGTTAATTCGTCAATGTGAGGGAGCTAGGGATGCAATAAAGAAGGAATAGTGCATCGAGAAGGAGATACTCGTATCGCAAGAGAAAATCCTGTCGTTTCCATAGAAACGTTACTTGATTTAGAAGGAAATGTCTTAGAACACATAGTATTTCATAGCGACGCAATTTCCGTATGAATTCGTCAGTGCGTGGGAGTGAGGAATGCAGTAAAGAAGGATTAGTGGATCGGAAATGAGATTGTCGTATCCCAAAAGAAAATCCTGTCGTTTCCATAGAAACGTTACTCGATTTAGATGGAAATGTCTTAGAACACATAGTATTTCATAGCGACGCATTTTCCGTGTGAATTCGTCAATGAGTGGGAGTGAGGGATGCAGTAAAGAAGGATTAGTGGATCGGAAATGTGATTGTCGTATCCCAAAAGAAAATCCTGTCGTTTCCATAGAAACGTTACTCGATTTAGATGGAAATGTCTTAGAACACATAGTATTTCATAGCGACGCATTTTCCGTGTGAATTCGTCAATGAGTGGGAGTGTGGGATGCAGTAAAGAAGGAATAGTGGATCGGAAATGAGATTGCCGTATCCCAAAAGAAAATCCTGTCGTTTCCATGGAAACGTTACTCGATTTAGAAGGAAATGTCTTAGAACACATAGTATTTCATAGCGACGCAATTTCCGTGTGAATTCGTCAATGTGTGGGAGTGAGGGATGCAGTAAAGAAATATTAGTGGATCGGAAATGTGATTGTCGTATCCCAAAAGAAAATCCTGTCGTTTCCATAGAAACGCTACTCGATTTAGAAGGAAATGTCTTAGAACACATAGTATTTCATTGCGACGCAATTTCATTGTGAATTCGTCAATGAGTGGGAGTGAGGGATGCAGTAAAGAAGGATTAGTGGATCGGAAATGAGACTGTCGTATCCCAAAAGAAAATCCTGTCGTTTCCATAGAAACGTAACTCGATTTACAAGGAGAAGTCATAGAACCCATAGTAGTTCATAGCGACGCAATTTCCGTGTGAATTCGTCGATGTGTGGGAGTGAGGGATGCAGTAAAGAAGGAATAGTGGATCGGAAATGTGATTGTCATATCCCAAAAAAAATCCTGTCGTTTCCATAGAAACGTTACTCGATTTAGAAGGAAATGCCTTAGAACACATAGTATTTCATAGCGACGCAATTTCCGTGTGAATTCGTCAATGTGTGGGAGTGAGGGATGCAGTAAAGAAGGATTAGTGGATCGGAAATGTGATTGACGTATCCGAAAAAAAAATGGTTCAAATGGCTCTGAGCACTATGGGACTCAACTGCTGTGGTCATTAGTCCCCTAGAACTTAGAACTACTTAAACCTAACAAACCTAAGGACATCACACACGGCCATGCCCGAGGCAGGATTCGAACCTGCGACCGTAGCAGTCGCACGGTTCCTGACTGCGCGCCTAGAACCGCGAGACCACCGCGGCCCCCGTATCCGAAAAGAAAATCCTGTCGTTTCCATAGAAACGTTACTCGATTTATAAGGAAATGTCTTAGGACACATAGTATTTCATAGCGACGCAATTTCAGTGTGAATTCGTCAATTTGTGGGAGTGATGGATGCAGTAAAGAAGGATTAGTGGATCGGAAATGAGATTGTCGTATCCCTAAGGAAAATCCCCATGTTTCCATAGAAACGTTACTCGATTTAAAAGGAGAAGTCATAGAACCCATAGTACTTCATAGCGACTCAATTTCTGTGTTAATTCGTCAATGTGAGGGAGCTAGGGATGCAATAAAGAAGGAATAGTGCATCGAGAAGGAGATACTCGTATCGCAAGAGAAAATCCTGTCGTTTCCATAGAAACGTTACTCGATTTAGAAGGAAATGTCTTAGAACACATAGTATTTCATAGCGACGCAATTTCCGTGTGAATTCGTCAGTGTGTGGGAGTGAGGAATGCAGTAAAGAAGGATTAGTGGATCGGAAATGAGATTGTCGTATCCCAAAAGAAAATCCTGTCGTTTCCATAGAAACATTACTCGATTTAGATGGAAATGTCTTAGAACACATAGTATTTCATAGCGACGCATTTTCCGTGTGAATTCGTCAATGAGTGGGAGTGAGGGATGCAGTAAAGAAGGATTAGTGGATCGGAAATGTGATTGTCGTATCCCAAAAGAAAATCCTGTCGTTTCCATAGATACGTTACTCGATTTAGAAGGAAATGTCTTAGAACACATAGTATTTCATAGCGACGCAATTTCCGTGTGAATTCGTCAATGAGTGGGAGTGAGGGATGCCGTATAGAAGGATTAGTAAATCGGAAATGAGATTGTCGTATCCCAAAAGAAAATCCTGTCGTCTCCATAGAAACATTACTCGATATAGAAGGAAATGTCTTAGAACACATAGTATTTCATAGCGACGCAATTTCCGTGTGAATTCGTCAATGTGTGAAAGTGAGGGATGCAGTAAAGATGGATTAGTGGATCGGAAATGAGATTGTCGTATCCCAAAACAAAATCCTGTCGTTTCCATAGAAACGTTACTCGATTTAGAACGAGAAGTTATAGAACCCATAGTATCTCATAGCGACTCAATTTCTGTGTTAATTCGTCAATGTGACGGAGCTAGGGATGCAATAAAGAAGGAATAGCGCATCGAGAAGGAGATACTCGTTTCGCAAAAGAAAATCCTTTCGTTTACATAGAAACGTTACTCGATTTAGAAGGAAATGTCTTAGAACACATAGTATTTCATAGCGACGCAATATCCGTGTGAATTCGTCAATGTGTGGGAGTGAGGGAAGAATTAAAGAAGGATTAGTGGATCGGAAACGAGATTGTCGCATCCCAAAAGAAAATCCTGTCGTTTCCATAGAAACGTTACTCGATTTAGAAGGAGAAGTCTTAGAACACATAGTATTTCATTGCGACGCAATTTCCGTGTGAATTCGTCAATGTGTGGGAGTGAGGGATGCAGTAAAGAGATATTAGTGGATCGGAAATGTGATTGTCGTATCCCAAAAGAAAATCCTGTCGTTTCCATAGAAACGTTACTCGATTTAGAAGGAAATGTCTTAGTACACATAGTATTTTATAGCGACGCAATTTCCGTGTGAATTCGTCAATGTGTGGGAGTGAGGGATGCAGTAAAGTAATATTAGTGGATCGGAAATGTGACTGTCGTATCCCAAAAGAAAATCCTGTCGTTTCCATAGAAACGTTACTCGATTTGGAAGGAAATGCCTTAGAACACATAGTATTTCATAGCGACGCAATTTCCGTGTGAATTCGTCAATGTGTGGGAGTGAGGGATGCAGTAAAGAAGGATTAGTGGATCGGAAATGTGATTGTCGTATCCCAAAATAAAATCCTGTCGTTTCCATAGATACGTTACTCGATTTAGAGGGAAATGTCTTAGAACACATAGTATTTCATAGCGACGCAATTTCCGTGTGAATTCGTCAATGAGTGGGAGTAAGGGATGCATTAGAGAAGGATTAGTGGATCGGAAATGAGATTGTCATATCCCAAAAGAAAATCCTGTCGTTTCCATAGAAACGTTACTCGATTTAGAAGGAAATGTCTTAGAACACATAGTTTTTCATAGCGGCGCAATTCCCGTGTGAATTCGTCAATGAGTGGGAGTGAGGGATGCAGTAAAGAAGGATTAGTGGATCGGAAATGAGATTGTCGTATCCCAAAAGAAAAACCTGACGTTTCCATTGAAACGTTACTCGATTTAGAAGGAAATGTCTCAGAACACATTGTATTTCATAGCGACGCAATTTCCGTGTGATTTTGTTAGTGTGTGGGGGTGAGGGATGCAGTAAAGAAGGATAAGTGGATCGATAATGTGATTGTCGTATCCCAAAAGAAAATCCAGTCGTTTCCATAGAAACGTTACTCGATTTAGAAGGAAGTGTCTTAGAACACATAGTATTTCGTAGCGACGGAATTTCCGTGTGGATTCGTCAACGTGTGGGAGTGAGGGATGCAGTAAAGAATGATTAGTGGATCGGAAATGAGATTGTCGTATCCCAAAAGAAAATCCTGTCATTTCCATAGAAACGTTAGTCGATTTAGAAGGAAATGACTCAGAACACATAGTATTTCGTAGCGACGCAATTTCCGTGTGAATTCGTCAATGAGTAAGAGTGAGGGATGCAGTAAAGAAGGATTAGTGGATCGGAAATGAGATCGTCGTATCCCTAAAGAAATTCCTGTCGTTTCCATAGAAACGTTACTCGATTTAGAAGGAAATGTCTTAGAACACATAGTATTTCATAGCGACGCAATATCCGTGTGAATTCGTCAATGAATGGGAGTGAGGGATGCAGTGAAGAAGGATTAGTGGATCGGAAATGAGATTGTCGTATCCCAAAAGAAAATCCTGTCGTCTCCATAGAAACGTTACTCGATTTAGAAGGAAATGTCTTACAACACATACTATTTCATAGCGACGGAATTTCCGTGTGAATTCGTCAATGTGTGGGAGTGAGGGATGCAGTAAAGAAGGATTAGTGGATCGGAAATGAGATTGTCGTATCCCTAAAGAAAATCCTGTCGTTTCCATAGAAATGTTACCCGATTTAGAAGGAAATGTCTTAGAACACATAGTATTTCATAGGGACGCAATTTCCGTGTGAATTCGTCAAAGTGTGGGAGTGAGGAATGCAGTAAAGAAGGATTAGTGGATCGGAAATGAGACTGCCGTATCCCAAAAGAAAATCCTGTCGTTTCCATAGAAACGTTACTCGATTTAGATGGAGAAGTCATAGAACCCATAGTATTTCATAGCGACGTAATTTCCGTGTGAATTCGTCAATGAGTGGGAGTGAGGGATGCAGTAAAGAAGGATTAGTGGAACGGAAATAAGATTGTCGTATCCCAAAAGAAAATACTGTCGTTTCCATAGAAATGTTACTCGATTTAGAATGAAATGTCTTAGAACACATTGTGTTTCATAGCGTCGCAATTTCCGTGTGAATTCGTCAATGTGTGGGAGTGAGGGATGCAGTAAAGAAGGATTAGTGGATCGGAAATGAGATTGTCGTATCCCAAAAGAAAATCCTGTCATTTCCACAGAAACGTTACTCGATTTAGAAGGAAATGTCTTAGAACACATAGGATTTCATAGCGACGCAATTTCCGTGTGAATTCGTCAATGTGTGGGAGTGAGGGATGCAGTAAAGAAGGATTAGTGGATCGGTAATGTGATTGTCGTATCCGAAAAAAAAATGGTTCAAATGGCTCTGAGCACTATGGGACACAACTGCTGTGGTCATTAGTCCCCTAGAACTTAGAACTACTTAAACCTGATTAACCTAAGGACACCACACACAGCCATGCCCGAGGCAGGATTCGAACCTGCGACCGTAGCAGTCGCACGGTTCCTGACTGCGCGCCTAGAACCGCGAGACAACCGCGGCCGGCGTATCCGAAAAGAAAATCCTGTCGTTTCCATGGAAACGTTACTCGATTTATAAGGAAATGTCTTAGGAAACATAGTATTTCATAGCGACGCAATTTCAGTGTGAATTCGTCAATTTGTGGGAGTGATGGATGCAGTAAAGAAGGATTAGTGGATCGGAAATGAGATTGTCGTATCCCTAAGGAAAATCCCCATGTTTCCATAGAAACGTTACTCGATTTAAAAGGAGAAGTCATAGAACCCATAGTACTTCATATCGACTCTATTTCTGTGTTAATTCGTCAATGTGAGGGAGCTAGGGATGCAATAAAGAAGGAATAGTGCATCGAGAAGGAGATACTCGTATCGCAAGAGAAAATCCTGTCGTTTCCATAGAAACGTTACTCGATTTAGAAGGAAATGTCTTAGAACACATAGTATTTCATAGCGACGCAATTTCCGTGTGAATTCGTCAGTGTGTGGGAGTGAGGAATGCAGTAAAGAAGGATTAGTGGATCGGAAATGAGATTGTCGTATCCCAAAAGAAAATCCTGTCGTTTCCATAGAAACGTTACTCGATTTAGATGGAAATGTCTTAGAACACATAGTATTTCATAGCGACGCATTTTCCGTGTGAATTCGTCAATGAGTGGGAGTGAGGGATGCAGTAAAGAAGGATTAGTGGATCGGAAATGTGATTGTCGTATCCCAAAAGAAAATCCTGTCGTTTCCATAGATACGTTACTCGATTTAGAAGGAAATGTCTTAGAACACATAGTATTTCATAGCGACGCAATTTCCGTGTGAATTCGTCAATGAGTGGGAGTGAGGGATGCCGTATAGAAGGATTAGTAAATCGGAAATGAGATTGTCGTATCCCAAAAGAAAATCCTGTCGTCTCCATAGAAACGTTACTCGATATAGAAGGAAATGTCTTAGAACACATAGTATTTCATAGCGACGCAATTTCCGTGTGAATTCGTCAATGTGTGAGAGTGAGGGATGCAGTAAAGATGGATTAGTGGATCGGAAATGAGATTGTCGTATCCCAAAACAAAATCCTGTCGTTTCCATAGAAACGTTACTCGATTTAGAACGAGAAGTTATAGAACCCATAGTATCTCATAGCGACTCAATTTCTGTGTTAATTCGTCAATGTGAGGGAGCTAGGGATGCAATAAAGAAGGAATAGCGCATCGAGAAGGAGATACTCGTATCGCAAAAGAAAATCCTTTCGTTTACATAGAAACGTTACTCGATTTAGAAGGAAATGTCTTAGAACACATAGTACTTCATAGCGACGCAATATCCGTGTGAATTCGTCAATGTGTGGGAGTGAGGGAAGAATTAAAGAAGGATTAGTGGATCGGAAATGTGATTGTCGTATCCCAAAAGAAAATCCTGTCGTTTCCATAGAAACGTTACTCGATTTAGAAGGAAATGTCTTAGTACACATAGTATTTTATAGCGACGCAATTTCCGTGTGAATTCGTCAATGTGTGGGAGTGAGGGATGCGGTAAAGGAATATTAGTGGATCGGAAATGTGACTGTCGTATCCCAAAAGAAAATCCTGTCGTTTCCATAGAAACGTTACTCGATTTGGAAGGAAATGTCTTAGAACACATAGTATTTCATAGCGACGCAATTTCCGTGTAAATTCGTCAATGTGTGGGAGTGAGGGATGCAGTAAAGAAGGATTAGTGGATCGGAAATGTTATTGTCGTATCCCAAAATAAAATCCTGTCGTTTCCATAGAAACGTTACTCGATTTAGAAGGAAATGTTTTAGAACGCATAGTATTTCATAGCGACGCAATTTCCGTGTGAATTCGTCAGTGTGTGGGAGTGAGGAATGCAGTAAAGAAGGATTAGTGGATCGGAAATGAGATTGTCGTATCCCAAAACAAAATCCTGTCGATTCCATAGTAACGTTACTCGATTTAGAAGGAGAAGTCATAGAAACCATTGTATTTCATAGCGACGCAATTACCGTGTGAATTCGTCGATGTGTGGGAGTGAGGGATGCATCAAAGAAGGATTAGTGGATCAGAAATGTGATTGTCGTATCCCAAAAGAAAATCCTGTCGTTTCCATTGAAACGGTACTCGTTTTAGAAGGAAATGTCTTAGAACACATAGTATTTCATAGCGACGCAATTTCCGTGTGAATTCGTCAATGAGTGGGAGTGAGGGATGCAGTAAAGAAGGATTAGTGGATCGGAAATGTGATTGTCGTATCCCAAAATAAAATCATGTCGTTTCCATAGAAACGTTATTCGATTTAGAAGGAAATGTCTTAGAACACATAGTATTTCATAGCGACGCAATTTCCGTGTGAATTCGTCAATGTGTGGGAGTGAGGGATGCATCAAAGAAGGATTAGTGGATCGGAAATGAGATTGTCGTATCCCAAAAGAAAATCCTGTCGTTTCCACAGAAACGTTACTCGATTTAGAAAGAGAAGTCACAGAACCCATAGTATTCCATAGCGACGCAATTTCCGTGTGAATTCGTCAATGAGTGGAAGTGAGGGATGCAGTAAAGAAGGATTAGTGGATCGGAAATGTGATTGTCGTTACCCAATAGAAAATCCTGTCGTTTCCATAGAAACGTTACTCGATTTAGAAGGAAATGTCTTAGAACACATAGTATTTCATAGCGACGCAATTTCCGTGTGAATTCGTCAATGTGTGGGAGTGAGGGATCCAGTAAAGAAGGATTAGTGGATCGGAAATGAGATTGTCGTATCCCAAAAGAAAATCCTGTCGTTTCCATAGATACGTTACTCGATTTAGAGGGAAATTTCTTAGAACACATAGTATTTCATATCGACGCAATTTCCGTGTGAAATCGTCAATGTGTGGGAGTGAGGGATGCAGTAGAGAATCAGTAGTGGATCGGAAATGTGATTGTCGTATCCCAAAAGAAAATCCTGTCGATTCCATAGAAAGGTTACTCGATGTAGAAGGAAATGTCTTAGAACACGTAGTATTTCATAGCGACGCAATTTCCGTGTGAATTCGTCAATGAGTGGGAGTGAGTGATGCAGTAAAGAAGGATTAGTGGATCGGAAATGAGATTGTCGTATCCCAAAAGAAAATCCTGTCGTGTCCATAGACACGTTACTCGATTTAAAAGGAGAAGTCATAAAACCCATAGTATTTCATAGCGACGCTATTTCCGTGTGAATTCGTCAATGTGTGGGAGTGTGGGATGCAGTAAAGAAGGATTAGTGGATCGGAAATGTGATTGTCGTATCTCAAAAGAAAATCCTGTCGTTTCCATAGAAACGTTACTCGATTTAGAAGGAAATGTCTTAGAACACATAGTATTTCATAGCGACGCAATTTCCGTGTGAATTCGTCAATGAATGGGAGTGAGGGATGCAGTGAAGAAGGATTAGTGGATCGGAAATGAGATTGTCGTATCCCAAAAGAAAATCCAGTCATTTCCACAGAAACGTTACTCGATTTAGAAGGAAATGTCTTAGAACACATAGGATTTCATAGCGACGCAATTTCCGTGTGAATTCGTCAATGTGAGGGAGTGAGGGATGCAGTAAAGAAGGATTAGTGGATCGTAAATGTGATTGTCGTATCCAAAAAAAAAATGGTTCAAATGGCTCTGAGCACTATGGGACACAACTGCTGTGGTCATTAGTCCCCTAGAACTTAGAACTACTTAAACCTAATTAACCTAAGGACATCACACACAGCCATGCCCGAGGCAGGATTCGAACCTGCGACCGTCGCAGTCGCACGGTTCCTGACTGCGCGCCTAGAACCGCGAGACCACCGCGGCCGGCGTATCCGAAGAGAAAATCCCGTCGTTTCCATAGAAACGTTACCCGATTTATAAGGAAATGTCTTAGGACACATAGTATTTCATAGCGACGCAATTTCAGTGTGAATTCGTCAATTTGTGGGAGTGATGGATGCAGTAAAGAAGTATTAGTGGATCGGAAATGAGATTGTCGTATCCCTAAGGAAAATCCCCATGTTTCCATAGAAACGTTACTCGATTTAAAAGGAGAAGTCATAGAACCCATAGTACTTCATATCGACTCTATTTCTGTGTTAATTCGTCAATGTGAGGGAGCTAGGGATGCAATAAAGAAGGAATAGTGCATCGAGAAGGAGATACTCGTATCGCAAGAGAAAATCCTGTCGTTTCCATAGAAACGTTACTCGATTTAGAAGGAAATGTCTTAGAACACATAGTATTTCATAGCGACGCAATTTCCGTGTGAATTCGTCAGTGTGTGGGAGTGAGGAATGCAGTAAAGAAGGATTAGTGGATCGGAAATGAGATTGTCGTATCCCAAAAGAAAATCCTGTCGTTTCCATAGAAACGTTACTCGATTTAGATGGAAATGTCTTAGAACACATAGTATTTCATAGCGACGCATTTTCCGTGTGAATTCGTCAATGAGTGGGAGTGAGGGATGCAGTAAAGAAGGATTAGTGGATCGGAAATGTGATTGTCGTATCCCAAAAGAAAATCCTGCCGTTTCCATAGAAACGTTACTCGATTTAGAAGGAAATGTCTTAGAACACATAGTATTTCATAGCGACGCAATTTCCGTGTGAAATCGTCAATGAGTGGGAGTGAGGGATGCTGTATAGAAGGATTAGTAAATCGGAAATGAGATTGTCGTATCCCAAAAGAAAATCCTGTCGTCTCCATAGAAACGTTACTCGATATAGAAGGAAATGACTTAGAACACATAGTATTTCATAGCGACGCAATTTCCGTGTGAATTCGTCAATGTGTGAGAGTGAGGGATGCAGTAAAGATGGATTAGTGGATCGGAAATGAGATTGTCGTATCCCAAAACAAAATCCTGTCGTTTCCATAGAAACGTTACTCGATTTAGAACGAGAAGTTATAGAACCCATAGTATTTCATAGCGACTCAATTTCTGTGTTAATTCGTCAATGTGAGGGAGCTAGGGATGCAATAAAGAAGGAATAGCGCATCGAGAAGGAGATACTCGTATCGCAAAAGAAAATCCTTTCGTTTACATAAAAAAGTTACTCGATTTAGAAGGAAATGTCTTAGAACACATAGTATTTCATAGCGACGCAATATCCGTGTGAATTCGTCAATGTGTGGGAGTGAGGGAAGAATTAAAGAAGGATTAGAGGATCGGAAACGAGATTGTCGCATCCCAAAAGAAAATCCTGTCGTTTCCATAGAAACGTTACTCGATTTAGAAGGAGAAGTCTTAGAACACATAGTATTTCATTGCGACGCAATATCCGTGTGAATTCGTCAATGTGTGGGAGTGAGGGATGCAGTAAAGAGATATTAGTGGATCGGAAATGTGATTGTCGTATCCCAAAAGAAAATCCTGTCGTTTCCATAGAAACGTTACTCGATTTAGAAGGAAATGTCTTAGTACACATAGTATTTCATAGCGACGCAATTTACATGTGAATTCGTCAATGTGTGGGAGTGAGGGATGCAGTAAAGAAATATTAGTGGATCGGAAATGTGACTGTCGTATCCCAAAAGAAAATCATGTCGTTTCCATAGAAACGTTACTCGATTTAGAAGGAAATGTCTTAGAACACATAGTATTTCATAGCGACGCAATTTCCGTGTGAATTCGTCAATGTGTGGGAGTGAGGGATGCAGTAAAGAAGGATTAGTGGATCGGAAATGTTATTGTCGTATCCCAAAATAAAATCCGGTCGTTTCCATAGAAACGTTACTCGATTTAGAAGGAAATGTTTTAGAACGCATAGTATTTCATAGCGACGCAATTTCCGTGTGAATTCGTCAGTGTGTGGGAGTGAGGGATGCAGTAAAGTAGGATTAGTGGATTGGATATGAGATTGTCGTATCCCAAAACAAAATCCTGTCGATTCCATAGTAACGTTACTCGATTTAGAAGGAGAAGTCATAGAAACCATTGTATTTCATAGCGACGCAATTTCCGTGTGTATTCGTCGATGTGTGGGAGTGAGGGATGCAGTAAAGAAGGATTAGTGGATCGGAAATGTGATTGTCGTATCCCAAAATAAAATCCTGTCGTTTCCATAGAAACGTTATTCGATTTAGAAGGAAATGTCTTAGAACACATAGTATTTCATAGCGACGCAATTTCCGTGTGAATTCGTCAACGTGTGGGAGTGAGGGATGCAGTAAAGAAGGATTAGTGGATCGGAAATGTGATTGTCGTATCCCAAAATAAAATCCTGTCGTTTCCATAGAAACGTTATTCGATTTAGAAGGAAATGTCTTAGAACACATAGTATTTCATAGCGACGCAATTTCCGTGTGAATTCGTCAATGTGTGGGAGTGAGGGAAGCATCAAAGAAGGATTAGTGGATCGGAATTGTGATTGTCGTATCCCAACAGAAAATCCTGTCGTTTCCATTGAAACGGTACTCGATTTAGAAGGAAATGTCTTAGAACACATAGTATTTCATAGCGACGCAATTTCCGTGTGAATTCGTCAATGAGTGGGAGTGAGGGATGCAGTAAAGAAGGATTAGTGGATCGGAAATGTGATTGTCGTATCACAAAATAAAATCCTGTCGTTTGTATAGAAACGTTATTCGATTTAGAAGGAAATGTCTTAGAACACATAGTATTTCATAGCGACGCAATTTCCGTGTGAATTCGTCAATGTGTGGGAGTGAGGGATGCATCAAAGAAGGATTAGTGGATCGGAAATGAGATTGTCGTATCCCAAAAGAAAATCCTGTCGTTTCCACAGAAACGTTACTCGATTTAGAAAGAGAAGTCACAGAACCCATAGTATTTCATAGCGACGCAATTTCCGTGTGAATTCGTCAATGAGTGGAAGTGAGGGATGCAGTAAAGAAGGATTAGTGGATCGGAAATGTGATTGTCGTTACCCAATAGAAAATCCTGTCGTTTCCATAGAAACGTTACTCGATTTAGAAGGAAATGTCTTAGAACACATAGTACTTCATAGCGACGCAATTTCCGTGTGAATTCGTCAATGTGTGGGAGTGAGGGATCCATTAAAGAAGGATTAGTGGATCGGAAATGAGATTGTCGTATCCCAAAAGAAAATCCTGTCGTTTCCATAGATACGTTACTCGATTTAGAAGGAAATGTCTTAGAACACATAGTATTTCATAGCGACGCAATTTCCGTGTGAATTCGTCAATATGTGGGAGTGAGGGATCCAGTAAAGAAGGATTAGTGGATCGGAAATGAGATTGTCGTATCCCAAAAGAAAATCCTGTCGTTTCCATAGATACGTTACTCGATTTAGAAGGAAGTGTCTTAGAACACATAGTATTTCATAGCGACGCAATTTCCGTGTGAATTCGTCAATGAGTGGGAGTAAGGGATGCATTAAAGAAGGATTAGTGGATCGGAAATGAGATTGTCATATCCCAAAAGAAAATCCTGTCGTTTCCATAGAAACGTTACTCGATTTAGAAGGAAATGTCTTAGAACACATAGTTTTTCATAGCGGCGCAATTCCCGTGTGAATTCGTCAATGAGTGGGAGTGAGGGATGCAGTAAAGATGGATTACTAGATCTGAAATGTGATTGTCGTATCCCATAAGAAAATCCTGTCGTTTCCATAGAAACGTTACTCGATTTAGAAGGAAACGTCATAGAACACATAGTGTTTCATAGCGACGCAATTTCCGTGTTAATTCGTTAATGAGTGGGAGTGAGGGATGCAGTAAAGAAGGATTAGTGGATCGGAAATGAGATTGTCGTATCCCAAAAGAAAAACCTGACGTCTCCATAGAAACGTTACTCGATTTAGAAGGAAATGTCTCAGAACACATTGTATTTCATAGCGACGCAATATCCGTGTGATTTTGTTAGTGTGTGGGGGTGAAGGATGCAGTAAAGAAGGATAAGTGGATCGAAAATGTGATTGTCGTATCCCAAAAGAAAATCCAGTCGTTTCCATAGAAACGTTACTCGATTTAGAAGGAAGTGTCTTAGAACACATAGTATTTCGTAGCGACGGAATTTCCGTGTGGATTCGTCAACGTGTGGGAGTGAGGGATGCAGTAAAGAAGGATTAGTGGATCGGAAATGAGATTGTCGTATCCCAAAAGAAAATCCTGTCATTTCCATGGAAACGTTAGTCGATTTAGAAGGAAATGTCTCGGAACACATTGTATTTCGTAGCGACGCAATTTCCGTGTGAATTCGTCAATGAGTAAGAGTGAGGGATGCAGTAAAGAAGGATTAGTGGATCGGAAATGAGATCGTCGTATCCCTAATAAAATTCCTGTCGTTTCCATAGAAACGTTACTCGATTTAGAAGGAGAAGGCTTAGAACACATAGTATTTCATTGCGACGCAATTTCCGTGTGAATTCGTCAATGTGTGGGAGTGAGGGATGCAGTAAAGAGATATTAGTGGATCGGAAATGTGATTGTCGTATCCCAAAAGAAAATCCTGTCGTTTCCATAGGAACGTTACTCGATTTAGAAGGAAATGTCTTAGTACACATAGTATTTCATAGCGACGCAATTTCCGTGCGAATTCGTCAATGTGTGGGAGTGAGGGATGCAGTAAGGAAATATTAGTGGATCGGAAATGTGACTGTCGTATCCCAAAAGAAAATCCTGTCGTCTCCATAGAAACGTTACTCGATTTAGAAGGAAATGTCTTAGAACACATAGTATTTCATAGCGACGCAATTTCCGTGTGAATTCGTCAATGTGTGGGAGTGAGGGATGCAGTAAAGAAGGATTAGTGGATCGGAAATGTTATTGTCGTATCCCAAAATAAAATCCTGTCGTTTCCATAGAAACGTTACTCGATTTAGAAGGAAATGTTTTAGAACGCATAGTATTTCATAGCGACGCAATTTCCGTGTGAATTCGTCAGTGTGTGGGAGTGAGGGATGCAGTAAAGAAGGATTAGTGGATCGGAAATGAGATTGTCGTATCCCAAAACAAAATCCTGTCGATTCCACAGTAACGTTACTCGATTTAGAAGGAGAAGTCATAGAAACCATTGTATTTCATAGCGACGCAATTTCCGTGTGAATTCGTCGATGTGTGGGAGTGAGGGATGCAGTAAAGAAGGATTAGTGGATCGGAAATGAGATTGTCGTTTCCCAAAAGAAAATCCTGTCGTTTCCATAGAAACGTTACTCGATTTAGAAGGAAATGTCTTAGAACACATAGTACTTCATAGCGACGCAATTTCCGTGTGAATTTGTCAATGTGTGGGAGTGAGGGATGCAGTAAAGAAGGATTAGTGGATCGGAAATGTGATTGTCGTATCCTAAAATGAAATCCTGTCGTTTCCATAGAAACGTTATTCGATTTAGAAGGAAATGTCTTAGAACACATAGTATTTCATAGCGACGCAATTTCCGTGTGAATTCGTCAATGTGTGGGAGTGAGGGATGCATCAAAGAAGGATTAGTGGATCGGAAATGTGATTGTCGTATCCCAAAAGAAAATCCTGTCGTTTCCATTGAAACGTTATTCGATTTAGAAGGAAATGTCTTAGAACACATAGTATTTCATAGCGACGCAATTTCCGTGTGAATTCTTCAATGTGTGGGAGTGAGGGATGCATCAAAGAAGGATTAGTGGATCGGAAATGAGATTGTCGTATCCCAAAAGAAAATCCTGTCGTTTCCACAGAAACGTTACTCGATTTAGAAAGAGAAGTCACAGAACCCATAGTATTTCATAGCGACGCAATTTCCGTGTGAATTCGTCAATGAGTGGAAGTGAGGGATGCAGTAAAGAAGGATTAGTGGATCGGAAATGTGATTGTCGTTACCCAATAGAAAATCCTGTCGTTTCCATAGAAACGTTACTCGATTTAGAAGGAAATGTCTTAGAACACATAGTATTTCATAGCGACGCAATTTCCGTGTGAATTCGTCAATGTGTGGGAGTGAGGGATCCAGTAAAGAAGGATTAGTGGATCGGAAATGAGATTGTCGTATCCCAAAAGAAAATCCTGTCGTTTCCATAGATACGTTACTCGATTTAGAGGGAAATGTCTTAGAACACATAGTATTTCATAGCGACGCAATTTCCGTGTGAAATCGTCAATGTGTGGGAGTGAGGGATGCAGTAGAGAATCAGTAGTGGATCGGAAATGTGATTGTCGTTTCCCAAAAGAAAATCCTGTCGATTCCATAGAAAGGTTACTCGATATAGAAGGAAATGTCTTAGAACACGTAGTATTTCATAGCGACGCAATTTCCGTGTGAATTCGTCAATGAGTGGGAGTGAGTGAGGCAGTGAAGAAGGATTAGTGGATCGGAAATGAGATTGTCGTATCCCAAAAGAAAATCCTGTCGTGTCCATAGACACGTTACTCGATTTAAAAGGAGAAGTCATAGAACCCATAGTATTTCATAGCGACGCAATTTCCGTGTGAATTCGTCAATGTGTGGGAGTGTGGGATGCAGTAAAGAAGGATTAGTGGATCGGAAATGTGATTGTCGTATCTCAAAAGAAAATCCTGTCGTTTCCATAGAAACGTTACTCGATTTAGAAGGAAATGTCTTAGAACACATAGTATTTCATAGCGACGCAATTTCCGTGTGAATTCGTCAATGAGTGGGAGTAAGGGATGCATTAAAGAAGGATTAGTGGATCGGAAATGAGATTGTCATATCCCAAAAGAAAATCCTGTCGTTTCCATAGAAACGTTACTCGATTTAGAAGGAAATGTCTTAGAACACATAGTTTTTTCATAGCGGCGCAATTCCCGTGTGAATTCGTCAATGAGTGGGAGTGAGGGATGCAGTAAAGAAGGATTAGTAGATCGGAAATGTGATTGTCGTATCCCATAAGAAAATCCTGTCGTTTCCATAGAAACGTTACTCGATTTAGAAGGAAACGTCTTAGAACACATAGTGTTTCATAGCGACGCAATTTCCGTGTTAATTCGTTAATGAGTGGGAGCGAGGGATGCAGTAAAGAAGGATTAGTGGATCGGAAATGAGATTGTCGTATCCCAAAAGAAAAACCTGACGTTTCCATAGAAACGTTACTCGATTTAGAAGGAAATGTCTCAGAACACATTGTATTACATAGCGACGCAATTTCCGTGTGATTTTGTTAGTGTGTGGGGGTGAGGGATGCAGTAAAGAAGGATAAGTGGATCGAAAATGTGATTGTCGTATCCCAAAAGAAAATCCAGTCGTTTCCATAGAAACGTTACTCGATTTAGAAGGAAGTGTCTTAGAACACATAGTATTTCGTAGCGACGGAATTTCCGTGTGGATTCGACAACGTGTGGGAGTGAGGGATGCAGTAAAGAAGGATTAGTGGATCGGAAATGAGATTGTCGTATCCCAAAAGAAAATCCTGTCATTTCCATAGAAACGTTAGTCGATTTAGAAGGAAATGTCTCAGAACACATAGTATTTCGCAGCGACGCAATTTCCGTGTGAATTCGTCAATGAGTAAGAGTGAGGGATGCAGTAAAGAAGGATTAGTGGATCGGAAATGAGATCGTCGTATCCCTAAAGAAATTCCTGTCGTTTCCATAGAAACGTTACTCGATTTAGAAGGAAATGTCTTAGAACACATAGTATTTCATAGCGACGCAATTTCCGTGTGAATTCGTCAATGAATGGGAGTGAGGGATGCAGTGAAGAAGGATTAGTGGATCGGAAATGAGATTGTCGTATCCCAAAATAAAATCCTGTCGTCTCCATAGAAACGTTACTCGATTTAGAAGGAAATGTCTTACAACGCATACTATTTCATAGCGACGGAATTTCCGTGTGAATTCGTCAATGTGTGGGAGTGAGGGATGCAGTAAAGAAGGATTAGTGGATCGGAAATGAGACTGCCGTATCCCAAAAGAAAATCCTGTCGTTTCCATAGAAACGTTACTCGATTTAGATGGAGAGGTCATAGAACCCATAGTATTTCATAGCGACGCAATTTCCGTGTGAATTCGTCAATGAGTGGGAGTGAGGGATGCAGTAAAGAAGGATTAGTGGAACGGAAATAAGATTGTCGTATCCCAAAAGAAAATACTGTCGTTTCCATAGAAATGTTACTCGATTTAGAAGGAAATGTCTTAGAAAACATAGTATTTCATAGTGACGCAATTACCGTGTGAATTCGTCAAAGTGTGGGAGTGAGGGATGCAGTAAAGAAGGATTAGTGGATCGGAAAAGAGATTTACGTATCCCAAAAGAAAATCCTGTCGTTTCCATAGAAACGTTACTCGATTTAGAAGGAAATGTCTTAGAACACATAGTATTTCATACCGACGCAATTTACGTGTGAATTCGTCAATGAGTGTTAGTGAGGGATGCAGTAAAGAAGGATTAGTGGATCGGAAATGAGATTGTCGTATCCCAAAATAAAATCCTGTCGTTTCCATAGAAACGTTACTCGATTTAGAAGGAAATGTCTTAGAACACATAGTATTTCATAGCGACGCAATTTCCGTGTGAATTCGTCAATGAGTGGGAGTGAGGGATGCAGTAAAGAAGGATTAGTGGATCGGAAATAATACTGTCGTATCCCAAAAGAAAATCCTGTCGTTTCCATAGAAACGTTACTCGATTTAGAAGGAAATATCTTAGAACACATAGTATATCATAGGGACGCAATTTCCGTGTGAATTCGTCAAAGTGTGGGAGTGAGGAATGCAGTAAAGAAGGATTAGTGGATCGGAAATGAGACTGCCGTATCCCAAAAGAAAATCCTGTCGTTTCCACAGATACGTTACTCGATTTAGATGGAGAAGTCATAGAACCCATAGTATATCATAGGGACGCAATTTCCGTGTGAATTCGTCAAAGTGTGGGAGTGAGGAATGCAGTAAAGAAGGATTAGTGGATCGGAAATAATACTGTCGTATCCCAAAAGAAAATCCTGTCGTTTCCATAGAAACGTTACTCGATTTAGAAGGAAATATCTTAGAACACATAGTATATCATAGGGACGCAATTTCCGTGTGAATTCGTCAAAGTGTGGGAGTGAGGAATGCAGTAAAGAAGGATTAGTGGATCGGAAATGAGACTGCCGTATCCCAAAAGAAAATCCTGTCGTTTCCACAGATACGTTACTCGATTTAGATGGAGAAGTCATAGAACCCATAGTATTTCATAGCGACGCAATTTCCGTGTGAATTCGTCAATGAGTGGGAGTGAGGGATGCAGTAAAGAAGGATTAGTGGACCGGAAATAATACTGTCGTATCCCAAAAGAAAATCCTGTCGTTTCCATAGAAACGTTACTCGATTTATAAGGAAATGTCTTAGAACACATAGTATTTCATAGCGACGCAATTTCCGTGTGAATTCGTCAATGAGTGGGAGTGAGGGATGCAGTAAAGAAGGATTAGTGGATCGGAAATGAGATTGTCGTATCCCAAAAGTAATTCCTGTCGTTTCCATAGAAACGTTACTCGATTTAGAAGGAGAAGTCATAGAACCCATAGTATTTCATACCGACGCAATTTCCGTGTGAATTCGTCAATGAGTGGGAGTGGGGGATGAAGTAAAGAAGGATTAGTGGATCGGATATGAGATTGTCGTATCCCAAAAGAAAATCCTGTCGTTTCCATAGAAACGTTACTCGATTTATAAGGAAATGTCTTAGAACACATAGTATTTCATAGCGACGCAATTTCCGTGTGAATTCGTCAATGAGTGGGAGTGAGGGATGCAGTAAAGAAGGATTAGTGGAACGGAAATGAGATTGTCGTATTCCAATAGAAAATACTGTCGTTTCCATAGAAATGTTACTCGATTTAGAAGGAAATGTCTTAGAACACATAGTGTTTCATAGCGACGCAATTTCCGTGTGAATTCGTCAATGTGTGGGAGTGAGGGATGCAGTATAGAAGGATTAGTGGATCGGAAATGAGATTGTCGTATCCCAAAAGATAATCCTGTCATTTCCATAGAAACGTTACTCGATTTAGAAGGAAATGTCTTAGAACACATAGGATTTCATAGCGACGCAATCTCCGTGTGAATTCGTCAATGTGTGGGAGTGAGGGATGCAGTAAGGAAGGATTAGTGGATCGGAAATGAGATTGTCGTATCCCAAAAGAAATTCCTGTCGTTTCCGTAGAAACGTTACTCGATTTAGAAGGAAGTGTCTTAGAACACATAGTATTTCATAGCGACGCAATTTCCGTGTGAATTCGTCAATGGGTGGGAGTGAGGGATGCAGTAAAGAAGGATTTGTGGATCGGAAATGAGATTGTCGTATGCCTAAAGAAAATCCTGTCTTTTCCATAGAAACATTACTCGATTTAGAAGGAAATGTCTTAGAACACATAGTATTTCATAGCGACGCAATTTCCGTTGAATTTGTCAATGAGTGGGAGTGAGGGATGCAGTAAAGAAGGATTAGTGGATCGGAAATGAGATTGTCGTATCCCAAAAGAAAATCCTGTTGTTTCCATAGAAACGTTACTCGATTTAGAAGGAAATGTCTTAGAAAACATAGTATTTCATAGTGACGCAATTACCGTGTGAATTCGTCAAAGTGTGGGAGTGAGGGATGCAGTAAAGAAGGATTAGTGGATCGGAAAAGAGATTTACGTATCCCAAAAGAAAATCCTGTCGTTTCCATAGAAACGTTACTCGATTTAGAAGGAGAAGTCATAGAACCCATAGTATTTCATACCGACGCAATTTACGTGTGAATTCGTCAATGAGTGTTAGTGAGGGATGCAGTAAAGAAGGATTAGTGGATCGGAAATGAGATTGTCGTATCCCAAAATAAAATCCTGTCGTTTCCATAGAAACGTTACTCGATTTAGAAGGAAATGTCTTAGAACACATAGTATTTCATAGCGACGCAATTTCCGTGTGAATTCGTCAATGAGTGGGAGTGAGGGATGCAGTAAAGAAGGATTAGTGGATCGGAAATAATACTGTCGTATCCCAAAAGAAAATCCTGTCGTTTCCATAGAAACGTTAATCGATTTAGAAGGAAATATCTTAGAACACATAGTATATCATAGGGACGCAATTTCCGTGTGAATTCGTCAAAGTGTGGGAGTGAGGAATGCAGTAAAGAAGGATTAGTGGATCGGAAATGAGACTGCCGTATCCCAAAAGAAAATCCTGTCGTTTCCACAGATACGTTACTCGATGTAGTTGGAGAAGTCATAGAACCCATAGTATTTCATAGCGACGCAATTTCCGTGTGAATTCGTCAATGAGTGGGAGTGAGGGATGCAGTAAAGAAGGATTAGTGGATCGGAAATAATACTGTCGTATCCCAAAAGAAAATCCTGTCGTTTCCATAGAAACGTTACTCGATTTATAAGGAAATGTCTTAGAACACATAGTATTTCATAGCGACGCAATTTCCGTGTGAATTCGTCAATGAGTGGGAGTGAGGGATGCAGTAAAGTAGGATTAGTGGAACGGAAATGAGATTGTCGTATCCCAATAGAAAATACTGTCGTTTCCATAGAAATGTTACTCGATTTAGAAGGAAATGTCTTAGAACACATAGTGTTTCATAGCGACGCAATTTCCGTGTGAATTCGTCAATGTGTGGGAGTGAGGGATGCAGTATAGAAGGATTAGTGGATCGGAAATGTGATTGTCGTATCCCAAAAGAAAATCCTGTCATTTCCATAGAAACGTTACTCGATTTAGAAGGAAATGTCTTAGAACACATAGGATTTCATAGCGACGCAATTTCCGTGTGAATTCGTCAATGTGTGGGAGTGAGGGATGCAGTAAGGAAGGATTAGTGGATCGGAAATGAGATTGTCGTATCCCAAAAGAAATTCCTGTCGTTTCCGTAGAAACGTTACTCGATTTAGAAGGAAATGTCTTAGAACACATAGTATTTCATAGCGACGCAATTTCCGTGTGAATTCGTCAATGAGTGGGAGTGAGGGATGCAGTAAAGAAGGATTAGTGGATCGGAAATGAGATTGTCGTATCCCAAAAGAAAATCCTGTCGTTTCCATAGAAACGTTTCTCGATTTAGAAGGAAATGTCTTAGAACACATAGTATTTCATAGCGACGCAATTTCCGTGTGAATTCGTCAATGTGTGGGAGTGAGGGATGCAGTAAAGATAGATTAGTGGATCGGATATGAGATTGTCGTATCCCAAAAGAAAATGCTGTCGTGTCCATAGAAACGTTACTCGATTTAGAAGGAAGTGTCTTAGAACACATAGTATTTCATAACGACGCAATTTCCGTGTGAATTCGTCAATGGGTGGGAGTGAGGGATGCAGTAAAGAAGGATTTGTGGATCGGAAATGAGATTGTCGTATCCCTAAAGAAAATCCTGTCTTTTCCATAGAAACATTACTCGATTTAGAAGGAAATGTCTTAGAACACATAGTATTTCATAGCGACGCAATTTCCGTTGAATTTGTCAATGAGTGGGAGTGAGGGATGCAGTGAAGAAGGATTAGTGGATCGGAAATGAGATTGTCGTATCCCAAAAGAAAATCCTGTCGTTTCCGTAGAAACGTTACTCGATTTAGAAGGAAATGTCTTAGAAAACATAGTATTTCATAGTGACGCAATTACCGTGTGAATTCGTCAAAGTGTGGGAGTGAGGGATGCAGTAAAGAAGGATTAGTTGATCGGAAAAGAGATTTACGTATCCCAAAAGAAAATCCTGTCGTTTCCATAGAAACGTTACTCGATTTAGAAGGAGAAGTCATAGAACCCATAGTATTTCATACCGACGCAATTTACGTGTGAATTCGTCAATGCGTGTTAGTGAGGGATGCAGTAAAGAAGGATTAGTGGATCGGAAATGAGATTGTCGTATCCCAAAATAAAATCCTGTCGTTTCCATAGAAACGTTACTCGATTTAGAAGGAAATGTCTTAGAACACATAGTATTTCATAGCGACGCAATTTCCGTGTGAATTCGTCAATGAGTGGGAGTGAGGGATGCAGTAAAGAAGGATTAGTGGATCGGAAATAATACTGTCGTATCCCAAAAGAAAATCCTGTCGTTTCCATAGAAACGTTACTCGATTTAGAAGGAAATATCTTAGAACACATAGTATATCATAGGGACGCAATTTCCGTGTGAATTCGTCAAAGTGTGGGAGTGAGGAATGCAGTAAAGAAGGATTAGTGGATCGGAAATGAGACTGCCGTATCCCAAAAGAAAATCCTGTCGTTTCCACAGATACGTTACTCGATTTAGATGGAGAAGTCATAGAACCCATAGTATTTCATGGCGACGCAATTTCCGTGTGAATTCGTCAATGAGTGGGAGTGAGGGATGCAGTAAAGAAGGATTAGTGGAACGGAAATGAGATTGTCATATCCCAAAAGAAAATACTGTCGTTTCCATAGAAATGTTACTCGATTTAGAAGGAAATGTCTTAGAACACATAGTCTTTCATAGCGACGCAATTTCCGTGTGAATTCGTCAATGTGTGATAGTGAGGGATGCAGTAAAGAAGGATTAGTGGATCGGAAATGAGATTGTCGTATCCCAAAAGAAAATCCTGTCATTGCCATAGAAACGTTACTCGATTTAGAAGGAAATGTCTTAGAACAAATAGGATTTCATAGCGACGCAATCTCCGTGTGAATTCGTCAATGTGTGGGAGTGAGGGATGCAGTAAAGAAGGATTAGTGGATCGGAAATGAGATTGTCGTATCCCAAAAGAAATTCCTGTCGTTTCCGTAGAAACGTTACTCGATTTAGAAGGAAATGTCTTAGAACACATAGTATTTCATAGCGACGCAATTTCCGTGTGAATTCGTCAATGAGTGGGAGTGAGGGATGCAGTAAAGAAGGATTAGTGGATCGGAAATGAGATTGTCGTATCCCAAAAGAAAATCCTGTCGTTTCCATAGAAACGTTTCTCGATTTAGAAGGAAATGTCTTAGAACACATAGTATTTCATCGCGACGCAATTTCCGTTGAATTTGTCAATGAGTGGGAGTGAGGGATGCAGTAAAGAAGGATTAGTGGATCGGAAATGAGATTGTCGTATCCCAAAAGAAAATCCTGTCGTTTCCATAGAAACGTTACTCGATTTAGAAGGAAATGTCTTAGAAAACATAGTATTTCATAGTGACGCAATTACCGTGTGAATTCGTCAAAGTGTGGGAGTGAGGGATGCAGTAAAGAAGGATTAGTGGATCGGAAAAGAGATTTACGTATCCCAAAAGAAAATCCTGTCGTTTCCATAGAAACGTTACTCGATTTAGAAGGAGAAGTCATAGAACCCATAGTATTTCATACCGACGCAATTTACGTGTGAATTCGTCAATGAGTGTTAGTGAGGGATGCAGTAAAGAAGGATTAGTGGATCGGAAATGAGATTGTCGTATCCCAAAATAAAATCCTGTCGTTTCCATAGAAACGTTACTCGATTTAGAAGGAAATGTCTTAGAACACGTAGTATTTCATAGCGACGCAATTTCCGTGTGAATTCGTCAATGAGTGGGAGTGAGGGATGCAGTAAAGAAGGATTAGTGGATCGGAAATAATACTGTCGTATCCCAAAAGAAAATCCTGTCGTTTCCATAGAAACGTTACTCGATTTAGAAGGAAATATCTTAGAACACATAGTATATCATAGGGACGCAATTTCCGTGTGAATTCGTCAAAGTGTGGGAGTGAGGAATGCAGTAAAGAAGGATTAGTGGATCGGAAATGAGACTGCCGTATCCCAAAAGAAAATCCTGTCGTTTCCACAGATACGTTACTCGATTTAGATGGAGAAGTCATAGAACCCATAGTATTTCATGGCGACGCAATTTCCGTGTGAATTCGTCAATGAGTGGGAGTGAGGGATGCAGTAAGGAAGGATTAGTGGAACGGAAATGAGATTGTCGTATCCCAAAAGAAAATACTGTCGTTTCCATAGAAATGTTACTCGATTTAGAAGGAAATGTCTTAGAACACATAGTCTTTCATAGCGACGCAATTTCCGTGTGAATTCGTCAATGTGTGATAGTGAGGGATGCAGTAAAGAAGGATTAGTGGATCGGAAATGAGATTGTCGTATCCCAAAAGAAAATCCTGTCATTGCCATAGAAACGTTACTCGATTTAGAAGGAAATGTCTTAGAACAAATAGGATTTCATAGCGACGCAATCTCCGTGTGAATTCGTCAATGTGTGGGAGTGAGGGATGCAGTAAAGAAGGATTAGTGGATCGGAAATGAGATTGTCGTATCCCAAAAGAAATTCCTGTCGTTTCCGTAGAAACGTTACTCGATTTAGAAGGAAATGTCTTAGAACACATAGTATTTCATAGCGACGCAATTTCCGTGTGAATTCGTCAATGAGTGGGAGTGAGGGATGCAGTAAAGAAGGATTAGTGGATCGGAAATGAGATTGTCGTATCCCAAAAGAAAGTCCTGTCGTTTCCATAGAAACGTTTCTCGATTTAGAAGGAAATGTCTTAGAACACATAGTATTTCATCGCGACGCAATTTCCGTTGAATTTGTCAATGAGTGGGAGTGAGGGATGCAGTAAAGAAGGATTAGTGGATCGGAAATGAGATTGTCGTATCCCAAAAGAAAATCCTGTCGTTTCCATAGAAACGTTACTCGATTTAGAAGGAAATGTCTTAGAAAACATAGTATTTCATAGTGACGCAATTACCGTGTGAATTCGTCAAAGTGTGGGAGTGAGGGATGCAGTAAAGAAGGATTAGTGGATCGGAAATGAGATTTACGTATCCCAAAAGAAAATCCTGTCGTTTCCATAGAAACGTTACTCGATTTGGATGGTTCAAATGGCTCTGAGAACTATGGGACTCAACATCTTAGGTCATAAGTCCCCTAGAACTTTGAACTACTTAAACCTAACTAACCTAAGGACATCACACACACCCATGCCCTAGGCAGGATTCGAACCTGCAACCGTAGCAGTCCCGCGGTTAAGGACTGCAGCGCCAGAACCGCTAGAATACTGCGTCCGGCTACTTGATTTAGAAGGAATGTCTTAGAACACATAGTATTTCATAGAGACGCAATTTCCGTGTGAATTCGTCAATGTGTGGGAGTGAGGGATGCTGTAGAGAAGGATTAGTGGATCGGAAATGTGATTGTCGTATCCCAAAAGAAAATCCTGTCGTGTCCATAGAAACGTTACTCGATTTAGAAGGAAATGTCTTAGATCACATAGTATTTCATAGGGTCGCAATTTCCGTGTGAATTCGTCAATGAGTGGGAGTGAGGGATGCAGTAAAGAGGGATTAGTGGATCGGAAATGTGATTGTCGTATCCCAAAAGAAAATCCTGTCGTTTCCATAGAAACGTTACTCGATTTAGAAGGAAATGTCTTAGAACACATAGTATTTCATAGCGACGCAATTTCCGTGGGAATTCGTCAATGTGTGGTAGTGAGGGATGCAGTAAAGAACGATTAGTGGTTCGGAAATGAGATTGTCGTATCCCAAACAAAAATCCTGTCGTTTCCATAGAAACGTTACTCGATTTAGAAGGAAATGTCTTAGAACACATAGTATTTCATAGCGACGCAATTTCCGTGTGAATTCGTAGATGTGTGGGAGTGAGGGATGCAGTAAAGAAGGATTAGTGGATCGGAAATGAGATTGTCGTATCCCAAAAGAAAGTCTTGTCGTTTCCATAGAAACGTTACTCGATTTAGAAGGAAATGTCTTAGAACACACAGTATTTCATAGCGACGCAATTTCCGTGTTTATTCGTCAATGTGTGGGAGTGAGGGATACAGTGAAGAAGGATTAGTGGATCGGAAATGAGATTGTCGTATCCCAAAAGAAAATCCTGTCGTTTCCATAGAAACGTTACTCGATTTAGAAGGCAATGTCTTAGAACACATAGTATTTCATAGCGACGCAATTTCCGTGTGAATTCGTCAATGAGTGGGAGTGAGGGATGCAGTAAGGAAGGATTAGTGGATCGGAAATGTGATTGTCGTATCCCAAAAGAAAATCCTGTCGATTCCATAGTAACGTTACTCGATTTACAAGGAGAAGTCATACAACACATAGTATTTCATAGCGACTCAATTTCTGTGTTAATTCGACAATGTGTGGGAGTGAGGGATGTAGTAAAGAAGGATTAGTGGATCGTATATGAGATTGTCGTATCCCAAAAGAAAATCCTGACGTTTCCATAGGGACGTTACTCGATTTAGAAGGAAATGTCTTAGAACACATTCTATTTCATAGCGACTCAATTTCCGTGTGTATTTTTCAATGTGTGGGAGTGAGGGATGCAGTAAAGAAGGATTAGTGGATCGGATATGTGATTGTCGTATCCCATAAGAAAATCCTGTCGTTTCCATAGAAACGTTACACTATAAAGGAGGGAATGTCTTAGAACACATAGTATTTCATAGCGACGCAATTTACGTGTGAATTCGTCAATAAGTGGGGTGAGGGATGCAGTGAAGAAGAATTAGGGGATCGGAAATGAGATTGTCGTTTCCCAAAAGAAAATCCTGTCGTTTCCATAGAAACGTTACTCGATTTTGAAGGAGAAGCCATAGAACACATAGTATTTCATAGCGACGCAATTTCCGTGTGAATTCGTCAATGTGTGGGAGTGAGAGATGCAGTAAAGAAGGATTAGTGGATCGGAAATGAGATTGTCGTATCCCAAAAGAAAATCCTTTTGGTTCCATAGAAACGTTACTCGATTTAGAAGGAGATGTCATAGAACACATAGTATTTCATAGCGACGCAATTTCCTTGTGAATTCGTCAATGAGTGGGAGTGAGGGATGCAATAAAGAAGGATTAGTGGATTGGAAAAGAGATTGTCGTATCCCTAAAGAAAATGCTGTCGTTTCCATAGAAACGTTATTTGATGTAGAAGAAGAAGTCATAAAACACATAGTATTTCATAGCGACGCAATTTCCGTGTGAATTCGTCAATGAATGGGAGTGAGGGATGCAGTAAAGAAGGATTAGTGGATCGGAAACGTGATTGTCGTATCCCAAAAGAAAATCCTGTCGTTTCCATAGAAACTTTACTCGATTTAGAAGGAGAAGTCATAGAACACATAGTATTTCATAGCGACGCAATTTCCGTGTGAATTCGTCAAAGTGTGGGATTGAGGGATGCAGTAAAGAAGGATTAGTGGATCGGAAATGAGATTGTCGTATGCCAAAAGAAACTCCTGTCTTTTCCATAGAAACGTTACTCGATTTAGAAGGAAATGTCTTAGAACACACAGTACTTCATAGCGACGCAATTTCCGTGTTAATTCGTCAATGTGAGGGAGCTAGGGATGCAATAAAGAAGGAATAGTGCATCGAGAATTAGATACTCGTATTGCAATAGAAAAGCCAGTCGTTTCCATAGAAACGATACTCGATTTAAAAGGAGAAGTCTTAGAACACATAGTATTTCATAGCGACGCAATTTCCGTGTGAATTCGTCAACGTGTGGGAGTGAGGGATGCAGTAAAGAAGGATTAGCGGATCGAAAATGTGATTGTCGTATCCCAATAGAAAATCCTGTCGTTTCCATAGAATCGTTACTCGATTTAGAAGGAAATGTCTTAGAACACATAGTATTTCATAGCGACGCAATTTCCGTGTGAATTCGTCAACGTGTGGGAGTGAGGGATGCAGTAAAGAAGGATTAGTGGATCGGTAATGTGATTGTCGTATCCCAAAAGAAAATCCTGTCGTTTCAATAGAAACGTTACTCGATTTAGAAAAAGAAGTCATAGAATACATAGTATTTCATAGCGACGCAATTTTCATGTGAATTCGTCAACGTGTGGGAGTGAGGAATGCAGTAAATAAGGATTAGTGGTTCGGAAATGAGATTGTCGTATCCCAAAAAAAAATCCTGTCGTTTCCATAGAAACGTTACTCGATTTAGAAGGAAATGTCTTAGAACACATAGTATTTCATAGCGACGCAATTTCCGTGTGAATTCGTCAATGTGTGGGAGTGAGGGATGCAGTAAAGAAGGATTAGTGGATCGGAAATGAGATTGTCGTATCCCAAAAGAAAATCCTGTCCTTTCCGTAGAAACGTTACTCGATTTACAAGGAAATGTCTTAGAACACATAGTATTTCATAGCGACGCAATATCCGAGGCAATTCGTCAATGAGTGGGAGTGAGGGATGCAGTAAGGAAGGATTAGTGGATCGGAAATGAGATTGTCGTATCCCAAAAGAAAATCCTGTCGTTTCCATAGAAACGTTACTCGATTTAGAAGGAAATGTCTTAGAACACATAGTATTTCATAGCGACGCAATTTCCGTGTGAATTCGTCAATGAGTGGGAGTGAGGGATGCAGTAAAGAAGGATTAGTGGATCGGAAATGAGATTGTCGTATCCCTAAAGAAAATGCTGTCGTTTCCATAGAAACGTTATCCGATGTAGAAGGAGAAGTCATAAAACACATAGTATTTCATAGCGTTGCAATTTCCGTGTGAATTCGTCAATGAGTGGGAGTGAGGGATGCAGTAAAGAAGGATTAGTGGATCGGAAATGTGATGGTCGTATCCCAAAAGAAAATCCTGTCGTTTCCATAGAAACGTTACTCGATTTAGAAGGAGAAGTCATAGAACACATAGTATTTCATAGCGACGCAATTTCCGTGTGAATTCGTCAATGTGTGGGAGTGAGGGATGCTGTAAAGCAGGATTAGTGGATCGGAAATGAGATTGTCGTATCCCAAAAGAAACTCCTATCGTTTCCATAGAAACGTTACTCGATTTAGAAGGAAATGTCTTAGAACACACAGTACTTCATAGCGACGCAATTTCCGTGTTAATTCGTCAATGTGAGGGAGTTAGGGATGCAATAAAGAAGGAATAGTGCATCGAGAAGGAGATACTCGTATCGCAATAGAAAAGACAGTCGTTTCCATAGAAACGATACTCGATATAGAAGGAGAAGTCTTAGTACACATAGTATTTCATAGCGACGCAATTTCCGTGTGAATTCGTGAATGAGTGGGAGTGAGGGATGCAGTAAAAAAGGATTAGTGGATCGGAAATGAGATTGTCGTATCCCAAATGAAAATCCTGTCGTTTCCATAGAAACGTTACTCGATTTAGAAGGAAATGTCTTAGAACACATAGTATTTCATAGCGACGCAATTTCCGTGTGAATTCGTCAATGAGTGGGAGTGAGGGATGCAGTAAAGAAGGATTAGTGGATCGGAAAATAGATTGTCGTGTCCCAAAAGAAAATCCTGTCGTTTCCATAGAAACGTTACTCGATTTAGAAGGAGAAGTCTTAGATCACGTAGTATTTCACAGCGACGCAATTTCCGTGTGAATTCGTCAATGAGTGGGAGTGAGGGAATCAGTAAAGAAGGATTAGTGGATCGGAAATGAGATTGTCGTATCCCAAAAGAAAATGCTGTCGTTTCCATAGAAACGTTACTCGATTTACAAGGAGAAGTCATACAACACATAGTATTTCATAGCGACTCAATTTCTGTGTTAATTCGTCAATGTGTGGGAGTGAGGGATGCAGTAAAGAAGGATTAGTGGATCGTATATGAGATTGTCGTATCCCAAAAGAAAATCCTGACGTTTCCATAGAAACGTTACTCGATTTAGAAGGAAATGTCTTAGAACTCATAGTATTTCATAGCGACGCAATTTCCGTGTGAATTTTTCAATGTGTGGGAATGAGGGATGCAGTAAAGAAGGATTAGTGGATCGAAAGTGTGATTGTCGTATCCCAAAAGAAAATCCTGTCGTTTCCATCGAAACGTTACTCGATTTAGAAGGAGAAGTCATAGAACCCATAGTATTTCATAGCGACGCAATTTCCTTGTGAATTCGTCAATGAGTGGGAGTGAGGGATGCAGTAAAGAAGGATTAGTGGATCGGAAATGAGATATTCGTATCCCAAAAGTAAATCCTGTCGTTTCCATAGAAACGTTACTCGATTTAGAAGGAAATGTCTTAGAACACATAGTATTTCATAGCGACGCAATTTCCGTGTGAATTCGTTATGAGTGGGAGTGAGGGATGCAGTAAAGAAGGATTAGTGGATCGGATATGTGATTGTCGTATCCCAAAAGAAAATCCTGTCGTTTCCATAGAAACGTTACTCTATTTAGAAGGAATTGTCTTAGAACACATCGTATTTCATAGCGACGCAATTTCCGTTTGAATTCGTCAATAAGTGGGAGTGAGGGATGCAGTGAAAAAGAATTAGGGGATCGGAAATGAGATTGTCGTTTCCCAAAAGAAAATCCTGTCGTTTGCATAGAAACGTTACTCGATTTTGCAGGAGAAGTCATAGAACACATAGTATTTCATAGCGACGCAATTTCCGTGTGAATTCGTAGATGTGTGGGAGTAAGGGATGCAGTAAAGAAGGATTAGTGGATCGGAAATGAGATTGTCGTATCCCAAAAGAAAATCCTGTCGTTTCCATAGGAACGTTACTCGATTTAGAAGGAAATGTCTTAGAACACATAGAATTTCATAGCGACGCAATTTCCGTGTGAATTCGTCATTGTGTGGGAGTGAGGGATGCAGTAAAGAAGGATTAGTGGATCGGAAATGAGATTGTCGTATCCCAAAAGAAAATCCTTTTGTTTCCATAGAGACGTTACTCGATTTAGAAGGAGATGTCATAGAACACATAGTATTTCATAGCGACGCCATTTCCTTGTGAATTCGTCAATGAGTGGGAGTGAGGGATGCAATAAAGAAGGATTAGTGGATCGGAAATGAGATTGTCGTATCCCAAAAGAAAATCCTGTCGTTTCCATAGAAACGTTACTCGATTTAGAAGGAAATGTCTTAGAACACATAGAATTTCATAGCGACGCAATTTCCGTGTGAATTCGTCATTGTGTGGGAGTGAGGGATGCAGTAAAGAAGGATTAGTGGATCGGAAATGAGATTGTCGTATCCCAAAAGAAAATCCTTTTGTTTCCATAGAAACGTTACTCGATTTAGAAGGAGAAGTCATAGAACACATAGTATTTCATAGCGACGCAATTTCCGTGTGAATTCGTCAATGTGTGGGATTGAGGGATGCAGTAAAGAAGGATTAGTGGATCGGAAATGAGATTGTCGTATGCCAAAAGAAACTCCTGTCTTTTCCATAGAAACGTTACTCGATTTTGTTTTGGGATACGACAATCTCATTTGCGATCCACTAATCCTTCTTTACTGCATCCCTCACTCCCACTCATTGACGAATTCACACGGAAATTGCGTCGCTATGAAATACTATGTGTTCTAGGACTTCTCCTTCCAAAACGAATGTCGTTTCTATGGAAACGACTGGCTTTTCTTTTTCGATACGAGTATCTCCTTCTCGATGCACTATTCCTTCTTTATTGCTTCCCTAGCTCCCTCACATTGACGATTTAACACAGAAATTGTGTCGCTACAAAAACTATGTCTTCTATTACTTCTCCTTCTAAATCGAGTAACATTTCTATGGAAACGACAGGATTTTATTTTGGGATACGACAATTTCATTTCCGATCCACTAATCCTTCTTTACTGCATCCATCAGTCCCACTCAATGACGAATTCACACGGAAATTGCGTCGCTATGAAATATTATGTGATCTGAGACATTTCCTTCTAAATCAAATAACGTTTCTATGGAAACGACAGGATTTTATTTTGGGATACGACAATCACAATTCCGATCCACTAATCCTTCTTTACTGCATCCCTCACTCCCACACATTGACGAATTAACACAGCAATTACGTCGCAATGAAATACTATGGGTTCTATGACTTCTCCTTCTAAATCGAGTATCGTTTCAATGGAAACGACTGGCTTTTCTTTTGCGATACGAGTATCTCCTTCACGATGCACTATTCCTTCTTTATTGCATCCCTAGCTCCCTCACATTTACGAATTAACACAGAAATTGAGTCGCTATGAGATACTATGGGTTCTATGACTTCTCCTTCTGAATCGAGCAACGTTTCTATGGAAACGACAGGATTTTCTTTTGGGATACGACAATCTCATTTCCGATCCACTAATCCTTCTTTACTGCATCACTCACTCCCACTCATTGACGAATTCACACGGAAATTGCGTCGCTATGAAATACTATGTGTTCTAAGACATTTCCTTCTAAATCGAGTAACGTTTCTATCTAAACGACAGGAATTTCTTTTGGGATACGACAATCACATTTCCGATCCACTAATCCTTTTTTACTGCATCCCTCACCCCCACACATTGACGAATTCACACGGAAATTGCGTCGCTATGAAATACTATGTGTTCTAAGACATTTCCTTCTAAATCGAGTAACGTTTCTATGGAAACGACTGGCTTTTCTTTTGGGATACGACAATCACATTTCCGATCCAGTAATCCTTCTTTACTGCATCCCTCACTCCCACTCATTGACGAATTCACACGGAATTTGCGTCGCTATGAAATACTATGGGTTCTATGTCCTCTCCTTCTAAATCGAGTAACGATTCTATGGAAACGACAGGATTTTTATTTGGGATACGACAATCTCATTTCCGATCCACTAATCCTTCTTTACTGCATCCCTCACTCCCACTCATTGACGAATTCACACGGAAATTCCATCGCTATGAAATACTATGTGTTCTAAGACATTTCCTTCTAAATCGAGTAACGTTTCTATGGAAACGACAGGATTTTCTTTTGGGATACGTCAATCTCATTTCCGATTAATTGATCCTTCTTTACTGCATCCCTCACTCCCACTCATTGACTAATTCACACGGAAATTGCGTCGCTATGAAGTACTATGTGTTCAAAGACATTTCCTTCTAAATCGAGTAACGTTTCTATGGAAACGACAGGACTTTTTATGGGATACGACAATCTCATTTCCGATCCACTAATCCTTCTTTACTGCATCCCTCACTCCCACTCATTGACGAATTCACACGGAAATTGCGTCGCTATGAAATACTGTGTGTTCTAAGACATTTCCTTCTAAATCGAGTTAGGTTTCTATGGAAACGACAGGATTTTCTTTTGGGATACGACAATCACATTTCCGATCCACTAATCCTTCTTTACTGCATCCCTCACTCCCACTCATTGACGAATTCACATGGAAATTGCGTCGCTATGAAATACTATGTGTTCTAAGACATTTCCTTCTAAATCGAGTAACGTTTCTATCTAAACGAAAGGAATTTCTTTTTGGGATACGACAATCACAATTCCGATCCACTAATCCTTTTTTACTGCATCCCTCACCCCCACACATTGACGAATTCACACGGAAATTGCGTCGCTATGAAATACTATGTGTTCTAAGACATTTCCTTCTAAATCGAGTAACGTTTCTATGGAAACGACTGGCTTTTCTTTTGGGATACGACAATCACATTTCCGATCCACTAATCCTTCCTTACTGCATCCCTCTCTCCCACTCATTGACGAATTCACACGGAAATTGCGTCGCTATGAAATACTTTGGGTTCTATGACCTCTCCATCTAAATCGAGTAACGATTCTATGGAAACGACAGGATTTTCTTTTGGGATACGACAATCTCATTTCCGATCCACTAATCCTTCATTAGTGCATCCCTCACTCCCACTCATTGACAAATTCACACGGAAATTACGTCGCTATCAAATACTATGTGTTCTAAGACTTCTCCTTCTAAATCGAGTATCGTTTCTACGGAAACGACTGGCTATTCTATTTCAATACGAGTATCTCCTTCTCGATGCACTATTCCTTCTTTATTGCATCCCTCGCTCCCTCACATTGACGATTTATCACAGAAATTGTGTCGCTACAAAATACTATGTCTTCTATTTCTTCTCCTTCTAAATCGAGTAACGTTTCTATGGAAACGACAGGATTTTCTTTTGGGATACGACAATCTCATTTCCGATCCACTAATCCTTCTTTACTGCATCCCTCACTCCCACTCATTGACGAATTCACACGGAAATTGCGTCGCTATGTAATTCTATGTGTTCTAAGACATTTCCTTCTAAATCGAGTAACGTTTCTATGGAAACGACAGGATTTTCCTTTGGGATACGACAATCACATTTCCGATCCACTAATCCTTCTTTACTGCATCCCTCACTCCCACACATTGACGAATTCACACGGAAATTGCGTCGCTATGAAATACTATGTGTTCTAAGACATTTCCTTCTAAATCGAGTAACGTTTCTATCTAAACGACAGGAATTTCTTTTGGGATACGACAATCACATTTCCGATCCACTAATCCTTCTTTACTGCATCACTCACTCCCACACATTGACGAATTCACACGGAAATTGCGTCGCAATGAAATACTATGGGTTCTATGACTTCTCCTTCTAAATCGAGTATCGTTTCTATGGAAACGACTGGCTTTTCTTTTGCGATACGAGTATCTCCTTCTCGATGCACTATTCCTTCTTTATTGAATCCCAAGCTCCCTCACATTTACGAATTAACACAGAAATTGAGTCGCTATGAAATACTATGGGTTCTATGATTTCTCCTTCTAAATCGAGCAACGTTTCTATGGAAACGACAGGATTTTCTTTTGGGATACGACAATCTCATTTCCGATCCACTAATCCTTCTTTACTGCATCACTCACTCCCACTCATTGACGAATTCACACGGAAATTGCGTCGCTATGAAATACTATGTGTTCTAAGACATTTCCTCCTAAATCGAGTAACGTTCCTACGGAAACGACAAGATTTTCTTTTGGGATACGACAAACTCATTTCCGATCCACTACTCCTTGTTTACTGCATCCCTCACTCCCACTCGTTGACGAATTCACACGGAAATTGCGTCGCTATGAAATACTATGTGTTCTAGGACTTCTCCTTCTAAATCGAGTATCGTTTCTATCGAAACGACTGGCTTTTCTTTTTCGATACGAGTATCTCCTTCTCGATGCACTATTCCTTCTTTATTGCATCCCTAGCTCCCTCACATTCACGATTTAACACAAAAATTGTGTCGCTACAAAATACTATGTCTTCTATTACTTCTCCTTCTAAATCGAGTAACGTTTCTATGGAAACGACAGGATTTTCTTTTGGGATACGACAATTTCATTTCCGATCCACTAATCCTTCTATACTGCATCCATCAGTCCCACTCATTGACGAATTCACACGGAAATTGCGTCGCTATGAAATACTATGTGATCTAAGACATTTCCTTCTAAATCAAGTAACGTTTCTATGGAAACGACAGGATTTTCTTTTGGGATACGACAATCACAATTCCGATCCACTAATCCTTCTTTACTGCATCCCTCACTCCCACACATTGACGAATTCACACGGAAATTGCGTCGCTATGAAATACTATGTGTTCTAAGACATTTCCTTCTAAATCGAGTAACGTTTCTATCTAAACGACAGGAATTTCTTTTGGGATACGACAATCACATTTCCGATCCACTAATCCTTCTTTACTGCATCCCTCACTCCCACACATTGACGAATTCACACGGAAATTGCGTCGCAATGAAATACTATGGGTTCTATGACCTCTCCTTCTAAATTGAGTATCGTTTCTATGGAAACGACTGGCTTTTCTTTTGCGATACGAGTATCTCCTTCTCGATGCACTATTCCTTCTTTATTGCATCCCAAGCTCCCTCACATTTACGAATTAACACAGAAATTGAGTCGCTATGAAATACTATGGGTTCTATGATTTCTCCTTCTAAATCGAGCAACGTTTCTATGGAAACGACAGGATTTTCTTTTGGGTTACGACAATCTCATTTCCGATCCACTAATCCTTCTTTACTGCATCACTCACTCCCACTCATTGACGAATTCACACGGAAATTGCGTCGCTATGAAATACTATGTGATCTAAGACATTTCCTTCTAAATCAAGTAACGTTTCTATGGAAACGACAGGATTTTCTTTTGGGATACGACAATCACAATTCCGATCCACTAATCCTTCTTTACTGCATTCCTCACTCCCACACATTGACGAATTAACACAGCAATTACGTCGCAATGAAATACTATGGGTTCTATGACTTCTCCTTCTAAATCGAGTATCGTTTCTATGGAAACGACTGGCTTTTCTTTTGCGATACGAGTATCTCCTTATCGATGCACTATTCCTTCTTTATTGCATCCCTAGCACCCTCACATTTACGAATTAAAACAGAAATTGAGTCGCTATGAGATACTATGGGTTCTATGACTTCTCCTTCTAAATCGAGCAACGTTTCTATGGAAACGACAGGATTTCCTTTGGGGATACGACAATCTCATTTCCGATCCACTAATGCTTCTTTACTGCATCACTCACTCCCACTCATTGACGAATCCCCACTGAAATTGCGTCGCTATGAAATACTATGTGGTCTAAGACATTTCCTTTTAAATCGAGTAACGTTTCTATCTAAACGACAGGAATTTCTTTTGGGATACGAGAATCACATTTCCGATCCACTAATCCTTTTTTATTGCATCCCTCACCCCGACACATTGACGAATTCACACGGAAATTGTGTCGCTATGAAATACTATGGGTTCTATGACCTCTCCTTCTAAATCGAGTAACGATTCTATGGAAACGACAGGATTTTCTTTTGGGATACGACAATCTCATTTCCGATCCAGTAATCCTTCTTTACTGCATCCCTCACTCCCACTCATTGACGAATTCACACGGAAATTGCGTCGCTATGAAATACTATGGGTTCTATGACCTCTCCTTCTAAATCGAGTAACGATTCTATGGAAACGACAGGATTTTCTTTTGGGATACGACAATCTCATTTCCGATCCACTAATCCTTCTTTACTGCATCCCTCACTCCCACTCATTGACGAATTCACACGGAAATTGCGTCGCTACCAAATACTATGTGTTCTAAGACATTTCCTTCTAAATCGAGTAACGTTTCTATGGAAACGACAGGATTTTTTTTTGGGATTCGACAATCACATTTCCGATCCACTAATCCTTCATTAGTGCATCCCT